>NC_142790.1:28765006-28905006 GCF_988280905.1 Pimephales promelas | reverse complement strand
AACACTGTCGTTTTTTTTTTCGGGTCGAAATTTTGAATTTTTGATATCTCAGCTCTGGAAGGGTCCAGAGCCTCCATTTTTGCACTCAGGTCAAAGTCTCGTGGCCCTCTATCATAATCCAGAGTTTTGAGAAGATTGGAGAAACTTAATTTTTCGCCCAAAAATGAAAAAAAACGAAAGGGGTAACACTGTTGTTTTTTTTTCGGGTCGAAATTTTGAATTTTGATATCTCAGCTCTGCAAGGGTCTAGAGCCTCCATTTTTGCACTCAGGTCAAAGTCTCACAGCCCTCTATCATAATCCAGAGTTTTGAGAAGATTGGAGAAACTTAATTTTTCGCCCAAAAACGAAAAAAAACGAAAGGGGTAACACTGTCGTTTTTTTTTTCGGGTCGAAATTTTGAATTTTGATATCTCAGCTCTGGATGGGTCTAGAGCCTCCATTTTTGCACTCAGGTCAAAGTTTCGTGGCCCTCTATCAGAATCCAGAGTTTTGAGAAGATTGGAGAAACTTAATTTTTCGCCCAAAAACGAAAAAAAAAACGAAAGGGGTAACACTGTCATTTTTTTTTCGAGTCGAAATTTTGAATTTTGATATCTCAGCTCTGGAAGGGTCTAGAGCCTCCATTTTTGCACTCAGGTCAAAGTCTCGTGGCCCTCTATCAGAATCCAGAGATTTGAGAAGATTGAAGAAACTTAATTTTTTGCCCGAAAACGAAAAAAACGAGAGGGGTAACACTGTCGTTTTTTTTTTCGAGTCGAAATTTTGAATTTTGATATCTCAGCTCTGGAAGGGTCTAGAGCCTCCATTTTTGCACTCAGGTCAAAGTCTCACAGCCCTCTATCATAATCCAGAGTTTTGAGAAGATTGGAGAAACTTAATTTTTCGCCCGAAAATGAAAAAAAAACGAGAGGGGTAACACTGTCGTTTTTTTTTTCGGGTCGAAATTTTGAATTTTGATATCTCAGCTCTGGAAGGGTCTAGAGCCTCCATTTTTGCACTCAGGTCAAAGTCTCACAGCCCTCTATCATAATCCAGAGTTTTGAGAAGATTGGAGAAACTTAATTTTTCGCCCAAAAATGAAAAAAAACGAAAGGGGTAACACTGTCGTTTTTTTTTCGGGTCGAAATTTTGAATTTTGATATCTCAGCTCTGGAAGGGTCTAGAGCCTCCATTTTTGCACTCAGGTCAAAGTCTCACAGCCCTCTATCATAATCCAGAGTTTTGAGAAGATTGGAGAAACTTAATTTTTCGCCCAAAAATGAAAAAAAACGAAAGGGGTAACACTGTCGTTTTTTTTTTCGGGTCGAAATTTTGAATTTTGATATCTCAGCTCTGGAAGGGTCTAGAGCCTCCATTTTTGCACTCAGGTCAAAGTCTCACAGCCCTCTATCATAATCCAGAGTTTTGAGAAGATTGGAGAAACTTAATTTTTCGCCCGAAAATGAAAAAAAACGTAAGGGGTAACACTGTCGTTTTTTTTTCGGGTCGAAATTTTGAATTTTGATATCTCAGCTCTGGAAGGGTCTAGAGCCTCCATTTTTGCACTCAGGTCAAAGTCTCACAGCCCTCTATCATAATCCAGAGTTTTGAGAAGATTGGAGAAACTTAATTTTTCGCCCAAAAATGAAAAAAAACGAAAGGGGTAACACTGTCGTTTTTTTTTTCGGGTCGAAATTTTGAATTTTGATATCTCAGCTCTGGAAGGGTCTAGAGCCTCCATTTTTGCACTCAGGTCAAAGTCTCACAGCCCTCTATCATAATCCAGAGTTTTGAGAAGATTGGAGAAACTTAATTTTTCGCCCGAAAATGAAAAAAAACGAAAGGGGTAACACTGTTGTTTTTTTTTCGGGTCGAAATTTTGAATTTTGATATCTCAGCTCTGGAAGGGTCTAGAGCCTCCATTTTTGCACTCAGGTCCAAGTCTCACAGCCCTCTATCATAATCCAGAGTTTTGAGAAGATTGGAGAAGCTTAATTTTTCGCCCGAAAATGAAAAAAAACGTAAGGGGTAACACTGTCGTTTTTTTTTTCGGGTCGAAATTTTGAATTTTGATATCTCAGCTCTGGAAGGGTCTAGAGCCTCCATTTTTGCACTCAGGTCAAAGTCTCACAGCCCTCTATCATAATCCAGAGTTTTGAGAAGATTGGAGAAACTTAATTTTTCGCCCGAAAATGAAAACAAAACGTAAGGGGTAACACTGTCGTTTTTTTTTTCGGGTCGAAATTTTGAATTTTGATATCTCAGCTCTGGAAGGGTCTAGAGCCTCCATTTTTGCACTCAGGTCAAAGTCTCACAGCCCTCTATCATAATCCAGAGTTTTGAGAAGATTGGAGAAACTTAATTTTTCGCCCAAAAATGAAAAAAAAACGAAAGGGGTAACAGTGTCGGTTTTTTTTCGGGTCGAAATTTTGAATTTTGATATCTCAGCTCTGGAAGAGTCTAGAGCCTCCATTTTTGCACTCAGGTCAAAGTCTCACAGCCCTCTATCATAATCCAGAGTTTTGAGAAGATTGGAGAAACTTAATTTTTCGCCCGAAAATGAAAAAAAAAACGTAAGGGGTAACACTGTCGTTTTTTTTTTTCGGGTCGAAATTTTGAATTTTGATATCTCAGCTCTGGAAGGGTCTAGAGCCTCCATTTTTGCACTCAGGTCAAAGTCTCACAGCCCTCTATCATAATCCAGAGTTTTGAGAAGATTGGAGAAACTTAATTTTTCGCCCAAAAATGAAAAAAAACGAAAGGGGTAACACTGTCGTTTTTTTTTTTTCGGGTCGAAATTTTGAATTTTGATATCTCAGCTCTGGAAGGGTCTAGAGGCTCCATTTTTGCACTCAGGTCAAAGTCTCACAGCCCTCTATCATAATCCAGAGTTTTGAGAAGATTGGAGAAACTTAATTTTTCGCCCGAAAATGAAAAAAAACGAAAGGGGTAACACTGTCGTTTTTTTTTCGGGTCGAAATTTTGAATTTTGATATCTCAGCTCTGGAAGGGTCTAGAGCCTCCATTTTTGCACTCAGGTCAAAGTCTCACAGCCCTCTATCATAATCCAGAGTTTTGAGAAGATTGGAGAAGCTTAATTTTTCGCCCGAAAATGAAAAAAAACGTAAGGGGTAACACTGTCGTTTTTTTTTTTCGGGTCGAAATTTTGAATTTTGATATCTCAGCTCTGGAAGGGTCTAGAGCCTCCATTTTTGCACTCAGGTCAAAGTCTCACAGCCCTCTATCATAATCCAGAGTTTTGAGAAGATTGGAGAAACTTAATTTTTCGCCCGAAAATGAAAAAAAACGTAAGGGGTAACACTGTCGTTTTTTTTTCGGGTCGAAATTTTGAATTTTGATATCTCAGCTCTGGAAGGGTCTAGAGCCTCCATTTTTGCACTCAGGTCAAAGTCTCACAGCCCTCTATCATAATCCAGAGTTTTGAGAAGATTGGAGAAACTTAATTTTTCGCCCAAAAATGAAAAAAAACGAAAGGGGTAACACTGTCGTTTTTTTTTCGGGTCGAAATTTTGAATTTTGATATCTCAGCTCTGGAACGGTCTAGAGCCTCCATTTTTGCACTCAGGTCAAAGTCTCACAGCCCTCTATCATAATCCAGAGTTTTGAGAAGATTGGAGAAACTTAATTTTTCGCCCGAAAATGAAAAAAAACGAAAGGGGTAACACTGTCGTTTTTTTTTTTCGGGTCGAAATTTTGAATTTTGATATCTCAGCTCTGGAAGGGTCTAGAGGCTCCATTTTTGCACTCAGGTCAAAGTCTCACAGCCCTCTATCATAATCCAGAGTTTTGAGAAGATTGGAGAAACTTAATTTTTCGCCCGAAAATGAAAAAAAACGAAAGGGGTAACACTGTTGTTTTTTTTTCGGGTCGAAATTTTGAATTTTGATATCTCAGCTCTGGAAGGGTCTAGAGCCTCCATTTTTGCACTCAGGTCAAAGTCTCACAGCCCTCTATCATAATCCAGAGTTTTGAGAAGATTGGAGAAACTTAATTTTTCGCCCGAAAATGAAAAAAAACGAAAGGGGTAACACTGTCGTTTTTTTTTTTCGGGTCGAAATTTTGAATTTTGATATCTCAGCTCTGGAAGGGTCTAGAGGCTCCATTTTTGCACTCAGGTCAAAGTCTCACAGCCCTCTATCATAATCCAGAGTTTTGAGAAGATTGGAGAAACTTAATTTTTCGCCCGAAAATGAAAAAAAACGAAAGGGGAAACACTGTTGTTTTTTTTTCGGGTCGAAATTTTGAATTTTGATATCTCAGCTCTGGAAGGGTCTAGAGCCTCCATTTTTGCACTCAGGTCAAAGTCTCACAGCCCTCTATCATAATCCAGAGTTTTGAGAAGATTGGAGAAACTTAATTTTTCGCCCGAAAATGAAAAAAAACGTAAGGGGTAACACTGTCGTTTTTTTTTCGGGTCGAAATTTTGAATTTTGATATCTCAGCTCTGGAAGGGTCTAGAGCCTCCATTTTTGCACTCAGGTCAAAGTCTCACAGCCCTCTATCATAATCCAGAGTTTTGAGAAGATTGGAGAAACTTAATTTTTCGCCCAAAAATGAAAAAAAACGAAAGGGGTAACACTGTCGTTTTTTTTTTCGGGTCGAAATTTTGAATTTTGATATCTCAGCTCTGGAAGGGTCTAGAGCCTCCATTTTTGCACTCAGGTCAAAGTCTCACAGCCCTCTATCATAATCCAGAGTTTTGAGAAGATTGGAGAAACTTAATTTTTCGCCCGAAAATGAAAAAAAACGTAAGGGGTAACACTGTCGTTTTTTTTTTCTGGTCGAAATTTTGAATTTTGATATCTCAGCTCTGGAAGGGTCTAGAGCCTCCATTTTTGCACTCAGGTCAAAGTCTCACAGCCCTCTATCATAATCCAGAGTTTTGAGAAGATTGGAGAAACTTAATTTTTCGCCCAAAAATGAAAAAAAACGAAAGGGGTAACACTGTCGTTTTTTTTTTCGGGTCGAAATTTTGAATTTTGATATCTCAGCTCTGGAACGGTCTAGAGCCTCCATTTTTGCACTCAGGTCAAAGTCTCACAGCCCTCTATCATAATCCAGAGTTTTGAGAAGATTGGAGAAACTTAATTTTTCGCCCAAAAATGAAAAAAAACGAAAGGGGTAACACTGTCGTTTTTTTTTTCGGGTCGAAATTTTGAATTTTGATATCTCAGCTCTGGAAGGGTCTAGAGCCTCCATTTTTGCACTCAGGTCAAAGTCTCACAGCCCTCTATCATAATCCAGAGTTTTGAGAAGATTGGAGAAACTTAATTTTTCGCCCGAAAATGAAAAAAAACGTAAGGGGTAACACTGTCGTTTTTTTTTTCTGGTCGAAATTTTGAATTTTGATATCTCAGCTCTGGAAGGGTCTAGAGCCTCCATTTTTGCACTCAGGTCAAAGTCTCACAGCCCTCTATCATAATCCAGAGTTTTGAGAAGATTGGAGAAACTTAATTTTTCGCCCAAAAATGAAAAAAAACGAAAGGGGTAACACTGTCGTTTTTTTTTTCGGGTCGAAATTTTGAATTTTGATATCTCAGCTCTGGAAGGGTCTAGAGGCTCCATTTTTGCACTCAGGTCAAAGTCTCACAGCCCTCTATCATAATCCAGAGTTTTGAGAAGATTGGAGAAACTTAATTTTTCGCCCAAAAATGAAAAAAAACGAAAGGGGTAACACTGTCGTTTTTTTTTTCGGGTCGAAATTTTGAATTTTGATATCTCAGCTCTGGAAGGGTCTAGAGCCTCCATTTTTGCACTCAGGTCAAAGTCTCACAGCCCTCTATCATAATCCAGAGTTTTGAGAAGATTGGAGAAACTTAATTTTTCGCCCGAAAATGAAAAAAAACGTAAGGGGTAACACTGTCGTTTTTTTTTTCTGGTCGAAATTTTGAATTTTGATATCTCAGCTCTGGAAGGGTCTAGAGCCTCCATTTTTGCACTCAGGTCAAAGTCTCACAGCCCTCTATCATAATCCAGAGTTTTGAGAAGATTGGAGAAACTTAATTTTTCGCCCAAAAATGAAAAAAAACGAAAGGGGTAACACTGTCGTTTTTTTTTTCGGGTCGAAATTTTGAATTTTGATATCTCAGCTCTGGAAGGGTCTAGAGGCTCCATTTTTGCACTCAGGTCAAAGTCTCACAGCCCTCTATCATAATCCAGAGTTTTGAGAAGATTGGAGAAACTTAATTTTTCGCCCAAAAATGAAAAAAAACGAAAGGGGTAACACTGTCGTTTTTTTTTTCGGGTCGAAATTTTGAATTTTGATATCTCAGCTCTGGAAGGGTCTAGAGCCTCCATTTTTGCACTCAGGTCAAAGTCTCACAGCCCTCTATCATAATCCAGAGTTTTGAGAAGATTGGAGAAACTTAATTTTTCGCCCGAAAATGAAAAAAAACGTAAGGGGTAACACTGTCGTTTTTTTTTCGGGTCGAAATTTTGAATTTTGATATCTCAGCTCTGGAAGGGTCTAGAGCCTCCATTTTTGCACTCAGGTCAAAGTCTCACAGCCCTCTATCATAATCCAGAGTTTTGAGAAGATTGGAGAAACTTAATTTTTCGCCCGAAAATGAAAAAAAAAACGAAAGGGGTAACACTGTCGTTTTTTTTTTTCGGGTCGAAATTTTGAATTTTGATATCTCAGCTCTGGAAGGGTCTAGAGGCTCCATTTTTGCACTCAGGTCAAAGTCTCACAGCCCTCTATCATAATCCAGAGTTTTGAGAAGATTGGAGAAACTTAATTTTTCGCCCGAAAATGAAAAAAAACGAAAGGGGTAACACTGTCGTTTTTTTTTTTCGGGTCGAAATTTTGAATTTTGATATCTCAGCTCTGGAAGGGTCTAGAGCCTCCATTTTACACTCAGGTCAAAGTCTCACAGCCCTCTATCATAATCCAGAGTTTTGAGAAGATTGGAGAAGCTTAATTTTTCGCCCGAAAATGAAAAAAAACGTAAGGGGTAACACTGTCGTTTTTTTTTCGGGTCGAAATTTTGAATTTTGATATCTCAGCTCTGGAAGGGTCTAGAGCCTCCATTTTTGCACTCAGGTCAAAGTCTCACAGCCCTCTATCATAATCCAGAGTTTTGAGAAGATTGGAGAAACTTAATTTTTCGCCCGAAAATGAAAAAAAACGAAAGGGGTAACACTGTTGTTGTTTTTTCGGGTCGAAATTTTGAATTTTGATATCTCAGCTCTGGAAGGGTCTAGAGCCTCCATTTTTGCACTCAGGTCAAAGTCTCACAGCCCTCTATCATAATCCAGAGTTTTGAGAAGATTGGAGAAGCTTAATTTTTCGCCCGAAAATGAAAAAAAACGTAAGGGGTAACACTGTCGTTTTTTTTTCGGGTCGAAATTTTGAATTTTGATATCTCAGCTCTGGAAGGGTCTAGAGCCTCCATTTTTGCACTCAGGTCAAAGTCTCACAGCCCTCTATCATAATCCAGAGTTTTGAGAAGATTGGAGAAACTTAATTTTTCGCCCAAAAATGAAAAAAAACGAAAGGGGTAACACTGTCGTTTTTTTTCGGGTCGAAATTTTGAATTTTGATATCTCAGCTCTGGAAGGGTCTAGAGCCTCCATTTTTGCACTCAGGTCAAAGTCTCACAGCCCTCTATCATAATCCAGAGTTTTGAGAAGATTGGAGAAACTTAATTTTTCGCCCAAAAATGAAAAAAAACGAAAGGGGTAACACTGTCGTTTTTTTTTTCGGGTCGAAATTTTGAATTTTGATATCTCAGCTCTGGAAGGGTCTAGAGCATCCATTTTTGCACTCAGGTCAAAGTCTCACAGCCCTCTATCATAATCCAGAGTTTTGAGAAGATTGGAGAAACTTAATTTTTCGCCCGAAAATGAAAAAAAACGTAAGGGGTAACACTGTCGTTTTTTTTTTCGGGTCGAAATTTTGAATTTTGATATCTCAGCTCTGGAAGGGTCCAGAGCCTCCATTTTTGCACTCAGGTCAAAGTCTCGTGGCCCTCTATCAGAATCCAGAGTTTTGAGAAGATTGAAGAAACTTAATTTTTCGCCCGAAAATGAAAAAAAACGAAAGGGGTAACACTGTCGTTTTTTTTTTCGGGTCGAAATTTTGAATTTTTGATATCTCAGCTCTGGAAGGGTCCAGAGCCTCCATTTTTGCACTCAGGTCAAAGTCTCGTGGCCCTCTATCATAATCCAGAGTTTTGAGAAGATTGGAGAAACTTAATTTTTCGCCCAAAAATGAAAAAAAACGAAAGGGGTAACACTGTTGTTTTTTTTTCGGGTCGAAATTTTGAATTTTGATATCTCAGCTCTGCAAGGGTCTAGAGCCTCCATTTTTGCACTCAGGTCAAAGTCTCACAGCCCTCTATCATAATCCAGAGTTTTGAGAAGATTGGAGAAACTTAATTTTTCGCCCGAAAACGAAAAAAAACGAAAGGGGTAACACTGTCGTTTTTTTTTTCGGGTCGAAATTTTGAATTTTGATATCTCAGCTCTGGATGGGTCTAGAGCCTCCATTTTTGCACTCAGGTCAAAGTTTCGTGGCCCTCTATCAGAATCCAGAGTTTTGAGAAGATTGGAGAAACTTAATTTTTCGCCCAAAAACGAAAAAAAAAACGAAAGGGGTAACACTGTCATTTTTTTTTCGAGTCGAAATTTTGAATTTTGATATCTCAGCTCTGGAAGGGTCTAGAGCCTTCATTTTTGCACTCAGGTCAAAGTCTCGTGGCCCTCTATCAGAATCCAGAGATTTGAGAAGATTGAAGAAACTTAATTTTTTGCCCGAAAACGAAAAAAACGAGAGGGGTAACACTGTCGTTTTTTTTTTCGAGTCGAAATTTTGAATTTTGATATCTCAGCTCTGGAAGGGTCTAGAGCCTCCATTTTTGCACTCAGGTCAAAGTCTCACAGCCCTCTATCATAATCCAGAGTTTTGAGAAGATTGGAGAAACTTAATTTTTCGCCCGAAAATGAAAAAAAAACGAGAGGGGTAACACTGTCGTTTTTTTTTTCGGGTCGAAATTTTGAATTTTGATATCTCAGCTCTGGAAGGGTCTAGAGCCTCCATTTTTGCACTCAGGTCAAAGTCTCACAGCCCTCTATCATAATCCAGAGTTTTGAGAAGATTGGAGAAACTTAATTTTTCGCCCAAAAATGAAAAAAAACGAAAGGGGTAACACTGTCGTTTTTTTTTCGGGTCGAAATTTTGAATTTTGATATCTCAGCTCTGGAAGGGTCTAGAGCCTCCATTTTTGCACTCAGGTCAAAGTCTCACAGCCCTCTATCATAATCCAGAGTTTTGAGAAGATTGGAGAAACTTAATTTTTCGCCCAAAAATGAAAAAAAACGAAAGGGGTAACACTGTCGTTTTTTTTTTCGGGTCGAAATTTTGAATTTTGATATCTCAGCTCTGGAAGGGTCTAGAGCCTCCATTTTTGCACTCAGGTCAAAGTCTCACAGCCCTCTATCATAATCCAGAGTTTTGAGAAGATTGGAGAAACTTAATTTTTCGCCCGAAAATGAAAAAAAACGTAAGGGGTAACACTGTCGTTTTTTTTTCGGGTCGAAATTTTGAATTTTGATATCTCAGCTCTGGAAGGGTCTAGAGCCTCCATTTTTGCACTCAGGTCAAAGTCTCACAGCCCTCTATCATAATCCAGAGTTTTGAGAAGATTGGAGAAACTTAATTTTTCGCCCAAAAATGAAAAAAAACGAAAGGGGTAACACTGTCGTTTTTTTTTTCGGGTCGAAATTTTGAATTTTGATATCTCAGCTCTGGAAGGGTCTAGAGCCTCCATTTTTGCACTCAGGTCAAAGTCTCACAGCCCTCTATCATAATCCAGAGTTTTGAGAAGATTGGAGAAACTTAATTTTTCGCCCGAAAATGAAAAAAAACGAAAGGGGTAACACTGTTGTTTTTTTTTCGGGTCGAAATTTTGAATTTTGATATCTCAGCTCTGGAAGGGTCTAGAGCCTCCATTTTTGCACTCAGGTCCAAGTCTCACAGCCCTCTATCATAATCCAGAGTTTTGAGAAGATTGGAGAAGCTTAATTTTTCGCCCGAAAATGAAAAAAAACGTAAGGGGTAACACTGTCGTTTTTTTTTTCGGGTCGAAATTTTGAATTTTGATATCTCAGCTCTGGAAGGGTCTAGAGCCTCCATTTTTGCACTCAGGTCAAAGTCTCACAGCCCTCTATCATAATCCAGAGTTTTGAGAAGATTGGAGAAACTTAATTTTTCGCCCGAAAATGAAAACAAAACGTAAGGGGTAACACTGTCGTTTTTTTTTTCGGGTCGAAATTTTGAATTTTGATATCTCAGCTCTGGAAGGGTCTAGAGCCTCCATTTTTGCACTCAGGTCAAAGTCTCACAGCCCTCTATCATAATCCAGAGTTTTGAGAAGATTGGAGAAACTTAATTTTTCGCCCAAAAATGAAAAAAAACGAAAGGGGTAACAGTGTCGGTTTTTTTTCGGGTCGAAATTTTGAATTTTGATATCTCAGCTCTGGAAGAGTCTAGAGCCTCCATTTTTGCACTCAGGTCAAAGTCTCACAGCCCTCTATCATAATCCAGAGTTTTGAGAAGATTGGAGAAACTTAATTTTTCGCCCGAAAATGAAAAAAAAAACGTAAGGGGTAACACTGTCGTTTTTTTTTTCGGGTCGAAATTTTGAATTTTGATATCTCAGCTCTGGAAGGGTCTAGAGCCTCCATTTTTGCACTCAGGTCAAAGTCTCACAGCCCTCTATCATAATCCAGAGTTTTGAGAAGATTGGAGAAACTTAATTTTTCGCCCAAAAATGAAAAAAAACGAAAGGGGTAACACTGTCGTTTTTTTTTTTCGGGTCGAAATTTTGAATTTTGATATCTCAGCTCTGGAAGGGTCTAGAGGCTCCATTTTTGCACTCAGGTCAAAGTCTCACAGCCCTCTATCATAATCCAGAGTTTTGAGAAGATTGGAGAAACTTAATTTTTCGCCCGAAAATGAAAAAAAACGAAAGGGGTAACACTGTCGTTTTTTTTTCGGGTCGAAATTTTGAATTTTGATATCTCAGCTCTGGAAGGGTCTAGAGCCTCCATTTTTGCACTCAGGTCAAAGTCTCACAGCCCTCTATCATAATCCAGAGTTTTGAGAAGATTGGAGAAGCTTAATTTTTCGCCCGAAAATGAAAAAAAACGTAAGGGGTAACACTGTCGTTTTTTTTTTCGGGTCGAAATTTTGAATTTTGATATCTCAGCTCTGGAAGGGTCTAGAGCCTCCATTTTTGCACTCAGGTCAAAGTCTCACAGCCCTCTATCATAATCCAGAGTTTTGAGAAGATTGGAGAAACTTAATTTTTCGCCCGAAAATGAAAAAAAACGTAAGGGGTAACACTGTCGTTTTTTTTTCGGGTCGAAATTTTGAATTTTGATATCTCAGCTCTGGAAGGGTCTAGAGCCTCCATTTTTGCACTCAGGTCAAAGTCTCACAGCCCTCTATCATAATCCAGAGTTTTGAGAAGATTGGAGAAACTTAATTTTTCGCCCAAAAATGAAAAAAAACGAAAGGGGTAACACTGTCGTTTTTTTTTTCGGGTCGAAATTTTGAATTTTGATATCTCAGCTCTGGAAGGGTCTAGAGCCTCCATTTTTGCACTCAGGTCAAAGTCTCACAGCCCTCTATCATAATCCAGAGTTTTGAGAAGATTGGAGAAACTTAATTTTTCGCCCGAAAATGAAAAAAAACGTAAGGGGTAACACTGTCGTTTTTTTTTCGGGTCGAAATTTTGAATTTTGATATCTCAGCTCTGGAAGGGTCTAGAGCCTCCATTTTTGCACTCAGGTCAAAGTCTCACAGCCCTCTATCATAATCCAGAGTTTTGAGAAGATTGGAGAAACTTAATTTTTCGCCCAAAAATGAAAAAAAACGAAAGGGGTAACACTGTCGTTTTTTTTTCGGGTCGAAATTTTGAATTTTGATATCTCAGCTCTGGAACGGTCTAGAGCCTCCATTTTTGCACTCAGGTCAAAGTCTCACAGCCCTCTATCATAATCCAGAGTTTTGAGAAGATTGGAGAAACTTAATTTTTCGCCCGAAAATGAAAAAAAACGAAAGGGGTAACACTGTCGTTTTTTTTTTTCGGGTCGAAATTTTGAATTTTGATATCTCAGCTCTGGAAGGGTCTAGAGGCTCCATTTTTGCACTCAGGTCAAAGTCTCACAGCCCTCTATCATAATCCAGAGTTTTGAGAAGATTGGAGAAACTTAATTTTTCGCCCGAAAATGAAAAAAAACGAAAGGGGTAACACTGTTGTTTTTTTTTCGGGTCGAAATTTTGAATTTTGATATCTCAGCTCTGGAAGGGTCTAGAGCCTCCATTTTTGCACTCAGGTCAAAGTCTCACAGCCCTCTATCATAATCCAGAGTTTTGAGAAGATTGGAGAAACTTAATTTTTCGCCCGAAAATGAAAAAAAACGAAAGGGGTAACACTGTCGTTTTTTTTTTTCGGGTCGAAATTTTGAATTTTGATATCTCAGCTCTGGAAGGGTCTAGAGGCTCCATTTTTGCACTCAGGTCAAAGTCTCACAGCCCTCTATCATAATCCAGAGTTTTGAGAAGATTGGAGAAACTTAATTTTTCGCCCGAAAATGAAAAAAAACGAAAGGGGTAACACTGTTGTTTTTTTTTCGGGTCGAAATTTTGAATTTTGATATCTCAGCTCTGGAAGGGTCTAGAGCCTCCATTTTTGCACTCAGGTCAAAGTCTCACAGCCCTCTATCATAATCCAGAGTTTTGAGAAGATTGGAGAAACTTAATTTTTCGCCCGAAAATGAAAAAAAACGTAAGGGGTAACACTGTCGTTTTTTTTTCGGGTCGAAATTTTGAATTTTGATATCTCAGCTCTGGAAGGGTCTAGAGCCTCCATTTTTGCACTCAGGTCAAAGTCTCACAGCCCTCTATCATAATCCAGAGTTTTGAGAAGATTGGAGAAACTTAATTTTTCGCCCAAAAATGAAAAAAAACGAAAGGGGTAACACTGTCGTTTTTTTTTTCGGGTCGAAATTTTGAATTTTGATATCTCAGCTCTGGAAGGGTCTAGAGCCTCCATTTTTGCACTCAGGTCAAAGTCTCACAGCCCTCTATCATAATCCAGAGTTTTGAGAAGATTGGAGAAACTTAATTTTTCGCCCGAAAATGAAAAAAAACGTAAGGGGTAACACTGTCGTTTTTTTTTTCTGGTCGAAATTTTGAATTTTGATATCTCAGCTCTGGAAGGGTCTAGAGCCTCCATTTTTGCACTCAGGTCAAAGTCTCACAGCCCTCTATCATAATCCAGAGTTTTGAGAAGATTGGAGAAACTTAATTTTTCGCCCAAAAATGAAAAAAAACGAAAGGGGTAACACTGTCGTTTTTTTTTTCGGGTCGAAATTTTGAATTTTGATATCTCAGCTCTGGAACGGTCTAGAGCCTCCATTTTTGCACTCAGGTCAAAGTCTCACAGCCCTCTATCATAATCCAGAGTTTTGAGAAGATTGGAGAAACTTAATTTTTCGCCCGAAAATGAAAAAAAAACGAAAGGGGTAACACTGTCGTTTTTTTTTTCGGGTCGAAATTTTGAATTTTGATATCTCAGCTCTGGAAGGGTCTAGAGGCTCCATTTTTGCACTCAGGTCAAAGTCTCACAGCCCTCTATCATAATCCAGAGTTTTGAGAAGATTGGAGAAACTTAATTTTTCGCCCGAAAATGAAAAAAAACGAAAGGGGTAACACTGTTGTTTTTTTTTTCGGGTCGAAATTTTGAATTTTGATATCTCAGCTCTGGAAGGGTCTAGAGCCTCCATTTTTGCACTCAGGTCAAAGTCTCACAGCCCTCTATCATAATCCAGAGTTTTGAGAAGATTGGAGAAGCTTAATTTTTCGCCCGAAAATGAAAAAAAACGTAAGGGGTAACACTGTCGTTTTTTTTTCGGGTCGAAATTTTGAATTTTGATATCTCAGCTCTGGAAGGGTCTAGAGCCTCCATTTTTGCACTCAGGTCAAAGTCTCACAGCCCTCTATCATAATCCAGAGTTTTGAGAAGATTGGAGAAACTTAATTTTTCGCCCGAAAATGAAAAAAAAAACGAAAGGGGTAACACTGTCGTTTTTTTTTTTCGGGTCGAAATTTTGAATTTTGATATCTCAGCTCTGGAAGGGTCTAGAGCCTCCATTTTTGCACTCAGGTCAAAGTCTCACAGCCCTCTATCATAATCCAGAGTTTTGAGAAGATTGGAGAAGCTTAATTTTTCGCCCGAAAATGAAAAAAAACGTAAGGGGTAACACTGTCGTTTTTTTTTCGGGTCGAAATTTTGAATTTTGATATCTCAGCTCTGGAAGGGTCTAGAGCCTCCATTTTTGCACTCAGGTCAAAGTCTCACAGCCCTCTATCATAATCCAGAGTTTTGAGAAGATTGGAGAAACTTAATTTTTCGCCCAAAAATGAAAAAAAACGAAAGGGGTAACACTGTCGTTTTTTTTCGGGTCGAAATTTTGAATTTTGATATCTCAGCTCTGGAAGGGTCTAGAGCCTCCATTTTTGCACTCAGGTCAAAGTCTCACAGCCCTCTATCATAATCCAGAGTTTTGAGAAGATTGGAGAAACTTAATTTTTCGCCCAAAAATGAAAAAAAACGAAAGGGGTAACACTGTCGTTTTTTTTTTCGGGTCGAAATTTTGAATTTTGATATCTCAGCTCTGGAAGGGTCTAGAGCATCCATTTTTGCACTCAGGTCAAAGTCTCACAGCCCTCTATCATAATCCAGAGTTTTGAGAAGATTGGAGAAACTTAATTTTTCGCCCGAAAATGAAAAAAAACGTAAGGGGTAACACTGTCGTTTTTTTTTTCGGGTCGAAATTTTGAATTTTGATATCTCAGCTCTGGAAGGGTCTAGAGCCTCCATTTTTGCACTCAGGTCAAAGTCTCACAGCCCTCTATCATAATCCAGAGTTTTGAGAAGATTGGAGAAACTTAATTTTTCGCCCGAAAATGAAAAAAAACGTAAGGGGTAACACTGTCGTTTTTTTTTCGGGTCGAAATTTTGAATTTTGATATCTCAGCTCTGGAAGGGTCTAGAGCCTCCATTTTTGCACTCAGGTCAAAGTCTCACAGCCCTCTATCATAATCCAGAGTTTTGAGAAGATTGGAGAAACTTAATTTTTCGCCCGAAAATGAAAAAAAACGAAAGGGGTAACACTGTCGTTTTTTTTTTTCGGGTCGAAATTTTGAATTTTGATATCTCAGCTCTGGAAGGGTCTAGAGGCTCCATTTTTGCACTCAGGTCAAAGTCTCACAGCCCTCTATCATAATCCAGAGTTTTGAGAAGATTGGAGAAACTTAATTTTTCGCCCGAAAATGAAAAAAAACGAAAGGGGTAACACTGTTGTTTTTTTTTCGGGTCGAAATTTTGAATTTTGATATCTCAGCTCTGGAAGGGTCTAGAGCCTCCATTTTTGCACTCAGGTCAAAGTCTCACAGCCCTCTATCATAATCCAGAGTTTTGAGAAGATTGGAGAAACTTAATTTTTCGCCCGAAAATGAAAAAAAACGTAAGGGGTAACACTGTCGTTTTTTTTTCGGGTCGAAATTTTGAATTTTGATATCTCAGCTCTGGAAGGGTCTAGAGCCTCCATTTTTGCACTCAGGTCAAAGTCTCACAGCCCTCTATCATAATCCAGAGTTTTGAGAAGATTGGAGAAACTTAATTTTTCGCCCAAAAATGAAAAAAAACGAAAGGGGTAACACTGTCGTTTTTTTTTTCGGGTCGAAATTTTGAATTTTGATATCTCAGCTCTGGAAGGGTCTAGAGCCTCCATTTTTGCACTCAGGTCAAAGTCTCACAGCCCTCTATCATAATCCAGAGTTTTGAGAAGATTGGAGAAACTTAATTTTTCGCCCGAAAATGAAAAAAAACGTAAGGGGTAACACTGTCGTTTTTTTTTTCTGGTCGAAATTTTGAATTTTGATATCTCAGCTCTGGAAGGGTCTAGAGCCTCCATTTTTGCACTCAGGTCAAAGTCTCACAGCCCTCTATCATAATCCAGAGTTTTGAGAAGATTGGAGAAACTTAATTTTTCGCCCAAAAATGAAAAAAAACGAAAGGGGTAACACTGTCGTTTTTTTTTTCGGGTCGAAATTTTGAATTTTGATATCTCAGCTCTGGAACGGTCTAGAGCCTCCATTTTTGCACTCAGGTCAAAGTCTCACAGCCCTCTATCATAATCCAGAGTTTTGAGAAGATTGGAGAAACTTAATTTTTCGCCCGAAAATGAAAAAAAAACGAAAGGGGTAACACTGTCGTTTTTTTTTTCGGGTCGAAATTTTGAATTTTGATATCTCAGCTCTGGAAGGGTCTAGAGGCTCCATTTTTGCACTCAGGTCAAAGTCTCACAGCCCTCTATCATAATCCAGAGTTTTGAGAAGATTGGAGAAACTTAATTTTTCGCCCGAAAATGAAAAAAAACGAAAGGGGTAACACTGTTGTTTTTTTTTTCGGGTCGAAATTTTGAATTTTGATATCTCAGCTCTGGAAGGGTCTAGAGCCTCCATTTTTGCACTCAGGTCAAAGTCTCACAGCCCTCTATCATAATCCAGAGTTTTGAGAAGATTGGAGAAGCTTAATTTTTCGCCCGAAAATGAAAAAAAACGTAAGGGGTAACACTGTCGTTTTTTTTTCGGGTCGAAATTTTGAATTTTGATATCTCAGCTCTGGAAGGGTCTAGAGCCTCCATTTTTGCACTCAGGTCAAAGTCTCACAGCCCTCTATCATAATCCAGAGTTTTGAGAAGATTGGAGAAACTTAATTTTTCGCCCGAAAATGAAAAAAAAAACGAAAGGGGTAACACTGTCGTTTTTTTTTTTCGGGTCGAAATTTTGAATTTTGATATCTCAGCTCTGGAAGGGTCTAGAGCCTCCATTTTTGCACTCAGGTCAAAGTCTCACAGCCCTCTATCATAATCCAGAGTTTTGAGAAGATTGGAGAAGCTTAATTTTTCGCCCGAAAATGAAAAAAAACGTAAGGGGTAACACTGTCGTTTTTTTTTCGGGTCGAAATTTTGAATTTTGATATCTCAGCTCTGGAAGGGTCTAGAGCCTCCATTTTTGCACTCAGGTCAAAGTCTCACAGCCCTCTATCATAATCCAGAGTTTTGAGAAGATTGGAGAAACTTAATTTTTCGCCCAAAAATGAAAAAAAACGAAAGGGGTAACACTGTCGTTTTTTTTTTCGAGTCGAAATTTTGAATTTTGATATCTCAGCTCTGGAAGGGTCTAGAGCCTCCATTTTTGCACTCAGGTCAAAGTCTCACAGCCCTCTATCATAATCCAGAGTTTTGAGAAGATTGGAGAAACTTAATTTTTCGCCCGAAAATGAAAAAAAAACGAGAGGGGTAACACTGTCGTTTTTTTTTTCGGGTCGAAATTTTGAATTTTGATATCTCAGCTCTGGAAGGGTCTAGAGCCTCCATTTTTGCACTCAGGTCAAAGTCTCACAGCCCTCTATCATAATCCAGAGTTTTGAGAAGATTGGAGAAACTTAATTTTTCGCCCAAAAATGAAAAAAAACGAAAGGGGTAACACTGTCGTTTTTTTTTCGGGTCGAAATTTTGAATTTTGATATCTCAGCTCTGGAAGGGTCTAGAGCCTCCATTTTTGCACTCAGGTCAAAGTCTCACAGCCCTCTATCATAATCCAGAGTTTTGAGAAGATTGGAGAAACTTAATTTTTCGCCCAAAAATGAAAAAAAACGAAAGGGGTAACACTGTCGTTTTTTTTTTCGGGTCGAAATTTTGAATTTTGATATCTCAGCTCTGGAAGGGTCTAGAGCCTCCATTTTTGCACTCAGGTCAAAGTCTCACAGCCCTCTATCATAATCCAGAGTTTTGAGAAGATTGGAGAAACTTAATTTTTCGCCCGAAAATGAAAAAAAACGTAAGGGGTAACACTGTCGTTTTTTTTTCGGGTCGAAATTTTGAATTTTGATATCTCAGCTCTGGAAGGGTCTAGAGCCTCCATTTTTGCACTCAGGTCAAAGTCTCACAGCCCTCTATCATAATCCAGAGTTTTGAGAAGATTGGAGAAACTTAATTTTTCGCCCAAAAATGAAAAAAAACGAAAGGGGTAACACTGTCGTTTTTTTTTTCGGGTCGAAATTTTGAATTTTGATATCTCAGCTCTGGAAGGGTCTAGAGCCTCCATTTTTGCACTCAGGTCAAAGTCTCACAGCCCTCTATCATAATCCAGAGTTTTGAGAAGATTGGAGAAACTTAATTTTTCGCCCGAAAATGAAAAAAAACGAAAGGGGTAACACTGTTGTTTTTTTTTCGGGTCGAAATTTTGAATTTTGATATCTCAGCTCTGGAAGGGTCTAGAGCCTCCATTTTTGCACTCAGGTCCAAGTCTCACAGCCCTCTATCATAATCCAGAGTTTTGAGAAGATTGGAGAAGCTTAATTTTTCGCCCGAAAATGAAAAAAAACGTAAGGGGTAACACTGTCGTTTTTTTTTTCGGGTCGAAATTTTGAATTTTGATATCTCAGCTCTGGAAGGGTCTAGAGCCTCCATTTTTGCACTCAGGTCAAAGTCTCACAGCCCTCTATCATAATCCAGAGTTTTGAGAAGATTGGAGAAACTTAATTTTTCGCCCGAAAATGAAAACAAAACGTAAGGGGTAACACTGTCGTTTTTTTTTTCGGGTCGAAATTTTGAATTTTGATATCTCAGCTCTGGAAGGGTCTAGAGCCTCCATTTTTGCACTCAGGTCAAAGTCTCACAGCCCTCTATCATAATCCAGAGTTTTGAGAAGATTGGAGAAACTTAATTTTTCGCCCAAAAATGAAAAAAAACGAAAGGGGTAACAGTGTCGGTTTTTTTTCGGGTCGAAATTTTGAATTTTGATATCTCAGCTCTGGAAGAGTCTAGAGCCTCCATTTTTGCACTCAGGTCAAAGTCTCACAGCCCTCTATCATAATCCAGAGTTTTGAGAAGATTGGAGAAACTTAATTTTTCGCCCGAAAATGAAAAAAAAAACGTAAGGGGTAACACTGTCGTTTTTTTTTTTCGGGTCGAAATTTTGAATTTTGATATCTCAGCTCTGGAAGGGTCTAGAGCCTCCATTTTTGCACTCAGGTCAAAGTCTCACAGCCCTCTATCATAATCCAGAGTTTTGAGAAGATTGGAGAAACTTAATTTTTCGCCCAAAAATGAAAAAAAACGAAAGGGGTAACACTGTCGTTTTTTTTTTTCGGGTCGAAATTTTGAATTTTGATATCTCAGCTCTGGAAGGGTCTAGAGGCTCCATTTTTGCACTCAGGTCAAAGTCTCACAGCCCTCTATCATAATCCAGAGTTTTGAGAAGATTGGAGAAACTTAATTTTTCGCCCGAAAATGAAAAAAAACGAAAGGGGTAACACTGTCGTTTTTTTTTCGGGTCGAAATTTTGAATTTTGATATCTCAGCTCTGGAAGGGTCTAGAGCCTCCATTTTTGCACTCAGGTCAAAGTCTCACAGCCCTCTATCATAATCCAGAGTTTTGAGAAGATTGGAGAAGCTTAATTTTTCGCCCGAAAATGAAAAAAAACGTAAGGGGTAACACTGTCGTTTTTTTTTTCGGGTCGAAATTTTGAATTTTGATATCTCAGCTCTGGAAGGGTCTAGAGCCTCCATTTTTGCACTCAGGTCAAAGTCTCACAGCCCTCTATCATAATCCAGAGTTTTGAGAAGATTGGAGAAACTTAATTTTTCGCCCGAAAATGAAAAAAAACGTAAGGGGTAACACTGTCGTTTTTTTTTCGGGTCGAAATTTTGAATTTTGATATCTCAGCTCTGGAAGGGTCTAGAGCCTCCATTTTTGCACTCAGGTCAAAGTCTCACAGCCCTCTATCATAATCCAGAGTTTTGAGAAGATTGGAGAAACTTAATTTTTCGCCCAAAAATGAAAAAAAACGAAAGGGGTAACACTGTCGTTTTTTTTTTCGGGTCGAAATTTTGAATTTTGATATCTCAGCTCTGGAAGGGTCTAGAGCCTCCATTTTTGCACTCAGGTCAAAGTCTCACAGCCCTCTATCATAATCCAGAGTTTTGAGAAGATTGGAGAAACTTAATTTTTCGCCCGAAAATGAAAAAAAACGTAAGGGGTAACACTGTCGTTTTTTTTTCGGGTCGAAATTTTGAATTTTGATATCTCAGCTCTGGAAGGGTCTAGAGCCTCCATTTTTGCACTCAGGTCAAAGTCTCACAGCCCTCTATCATAATCCAGAGTTTTGAGAAGATTGGAGAAACTTAATTTTTCGCCCAAAAATGAAAAAAAACGAAAGGGGTAACACTGTCGTTTTTTTTTCGGGTCGAAATTTTGAATTTTGATATCTCAGCTCTGGAACGGTCTAGAGCCTCCATTTTTGCACTCAGGTCAAAGTCTCACAGCCCTCTATCATAATCCAGAGTTTTGAGAAGATTGGAGAAACTTAATTTTTCGCCCGAAAATGAAAAAAAACGAAAGGGGTAACACTGTCGTTTTTTTTTTCGGGTCGAAATTTTGAATTTTGATATCTCAGCTCTGGAAGGGTCTAGAGGCTCCATTTTTGCACTCAGGTCAAAGTCTCACAGCCCTCTATCATAATCCAGAGTTTTGAGAAGATTGGAGAAACTTAATTTTTCGCCCGAAAATGAAAAAAAACGAAAGGGGTAACACTGTTGTTTTTTTTTCGGGTCGAAATTTTGAATTTTGATATCTCAGCTCTGGAAGGGTCTAGAGCCTCCATTTTTGCACTCAGGTCAAAGTCTCACAGCCCTCTATCATAATCCAGAGTTTTGAGAAGATTGGAGAAACTTAATTTTTCGCCCGAAAATGAAAAAAAACGAAAGGGGTAACACTGTCGTTTTTTTTTTTCGGGTCGAAATTTTGAATTTTGATATCTCAGCTCTGGAAGGGTCTAGAGGCTCCATTTTTGCACTCAGGTCAAAGTCTCACAGCCCTCTATCATAATCCAGAGTTTTGAGAAGATTGGAGAAACTTAATTTTTCGCCCGAAAATGAAAAAAAACGAAAGGGGTAACACTGTTGTTTTTTTTTCGGGTCGAAATTTTGAATTTTGATATCTCAGCTCTGGAAGGGTCTAGAGCCTCCATTTTTGCACTCAGGTCAAAGTCTCACAGCCCTCTATCATAATCCAGAGTTTTGAGAAGATTGGAGAAACTTAATTTTTCGCCCGAAAATGAAAAAAAACGTAAGGGGTAACACTGTCGTTTTTTTTTCGGGTCGAAATTTTGAATTTTGATATCTCAGCTCTGGAAGGGTCTAGAGCCTCCATTTTTGCACTCAGGTCAAAGTCTCACAGCCCTCTATCATAATCCAGAGTTTTGAGAAGATTGGAGAAACTTAATTTTTCGCCCAAAAATGAAAAAAAACGAAAGGGGTAACACTGTCGTTTTTTTTTTCGGGTCGAAATTTTGAATTTTGATATCTCAGCTCTGGAAGGGTCTAGAGCCTCCATTTTTGCACTCAGGTCAAAGTCTCACAGCCCTCTATCATAATCCAGAGTTTTGAGAAGATTGGAGAAACTTAATTTTTCGCCCGAAAATGAAAAAAAACGTAAGGGGTAACACTGTCGTTTTTTTTTTCTGGTCGAAATTTTGAATTTTGATATCTCAGCTCTGGAAGGGTCTAGAGCCTCCATTTTTGCACTCAGGTCAAAGTCTCACAGCCCTCTATCATAATCCAGAGTTTTGAGAAGATTGGAGAAACTTAATTTTTCGCCCAAAAATGAAAAAAAACGAAAGGGGTAACACTGTCGTTTTTTTTTTCGGGTCGAAATTTTGAATTTTGATATCTCAGCTCTGGAACGGTCTAGAGCCTCCATTTTTGCACTCAGGTCAAAGTCTCACAGCCCTCTATCATAATCCAGAGTTTTGAGAAGATTGGAGAAACTTAATTTTTCGCCCGAAAATGAAAAAAAAACGAAAGGGGTAACACTGTCGTTTTTTTTTTCGGGTCGAAATTTTGAATTTTGATATCTCAGCTCTGGAAGGGTCTAGAGGCTCCATTTTTGCACTCAGGTCAAAGTCTCACAGCCCTCTATCATAATCCAGAGTTTTGAGAAGATTGGAGAAACTTAATTTTTCGCCCGAAAATGAAAAAAAACGAAAGGGGTAACACTGTTGTTTTTTTTTTCGGGTCGAAATTTTGAATTTTGATATCTCAGCTCTGGAAGGGTCTAGAGCCTCCATTTTTGCACTCAGGTCAAAGTCTCACAGCCCTCTATCATAATCCAGAGTTTTGAGAAGATTGGAGAAGCTTAATTTTTCGCCCGAAAATGAAAAAAAACGTAAGGGGTAACACTGTCGTTTTTTTTTCGGGTCGAAATTTTGAATTTTGATATCTCAGCTCTGGAAGGGTCTAGAGCCTCCATTTTTGCACTCAGGTCAAAGTCTCACAGCCCTCTATCATAATCCAGAGTTTTGAGAAGATTGGAGAAACTTAATTTTTCGCCCGAAAATGAAAAAAAAAACGAAAGGGGTAACACTGTCGTTTTTTTTTTTCGGGTCGAAATTTTGAATTTTGATATCTCAGCTCTGGAAGGGTCTAGAGCCTCCATTTTTGCACTCAGGTCAAAGTCTCACAGCCCTCTATCATAATCCAGAGTTTTGAGAAGATTGGAGAAGCTTAATTTTTCGCCCGAAAATGAAAAAAAACGTAAGGGGTAACACTGTCGTTTTTTTTTCGGGTCGAAATTTTGAATTTTGATATCTCAGCTCTGGAAGGGTCTAGAGCCTCCATTTTTGCACTCAGGTCAAAGTCTCACAGCCCTCTATCATAATCCAGAGTTTTGAGAAGATTGGAGAAACTTAATTTTTCGCCCAAAAATGAAAAAAAACGAAAGGGGTAACACTGTCGTTTTTTTTCGGGTCGAAATTTTGAATTTTGATATCTCAGCTCTGGAAGGGTCTAGAGCCTCCATTTTTGCACTCAGGTCAAAGTCTCACAGCCCTCTATCATAATCCAGAGTTTTGAGAAGATTGGAGAAACTTAATTTTTCGCCCAAAAATGAAAAAAAACGAAAGGGGTAACACTGTCGTTTTTTTTTTCGGGTCGAAATTTTGAATTTTGATATCTCAGCTCTGGAAGGGTCTAGAGCATCCATTTTTGCACTCAGGTCAAAGTCTCACAGCCCTCTATCATAATCCAGAGTTTTGAGAAGATTGGAGAAACTTAATTTTTCGCCCGAAAATGAAAAAAAACGTAAGGGGTAACACTGTCGTTTTTTTTTTCGGGTCGAAATTTTGAATTTTGATATCTCAGCTCTGGAAGGGTCTAGAGCCTCCATTTTTGCACTCAGGTCAAAGTCTCACAGCCCTCTATCATAATCCAGAGTTTTGAGAAGATTGGAGAAACTTAATTTTTCGCCCGAAAATGAAAAAAAACGTAAGGGGTAACACTGTCGTTTTTTTTTCGGGTCGAAATTTTGAATTTTGATATCTCAGCTCTGGAAGGGTCTAGAGCCTCCATTTTTGCACTCAGGTCAAAGTCTCACAGCCCTCTATCATAATCCAGAGTTTTGAGAAGATTGGAGAAACTTAATTTTTCGCCCAAAAATGAAAAAAAACGAAAGGGGTAACACTGTCGTTTTTTTTTTCGGGTCGAAATTTTGAATTTTGATATCTCAGCTCTGGAAGGGTCTAGAGCCTCCATTTTTGCACTCAGGTCAAAGTCTCACAGCCCTCTATCATAATCCAGAGTTTTGAGAAGATTGGAGAAACTTAATTTTTCGCCCGAAAATGAAAAAAAACGTAAGGGGTAACACTGTCGTTTTTTTTTCGGGTCGAAATTTTGAATTTTGATATCTCAGCTCTGGAAGGGTCTAGAGCCTCCATTTTTGCACTCAGGTCAAAGTCTCACAGCCCTCTATCATAATCCAGAGTTTTGATAAGATTGGAGAAACTTAATTTTTCGCCCAAAAATGAAAAAAAAACGAAAGGGGTAACACTGTCGTTTTTTTTTCGGGTCGAAATTTTGAATTTTGATATCTCAGCTCTGGAAGGGTCTAGAGCCTCCATTTTTGCACTCAGGTCAAAGTCTCACAGCCCTCTATCATAATCCAGAGTTTTGAGAAGATTGGAGAAACTTAATTTTTCGCCCGAAAATGAAAAAAAACGTAAGGGGTAACACTGTCGTTTTTTTTTTCGGGTCGAAATTTTGAATTTTGATATCTCAGCTCTGGAAGGGTCTAGAGCCTCCATTTTTGCACTCAGGTCAAAGTCTCACAGCCCTCTATCATAATCCAGAGTTTTGAGAAGATTGGAGAAACTTAATTTTTCGCCCAAAAATGAAAAAAAACGAAAGGGGTAACACTGTCGTTTTTTTTTCGGGTCGAAATTTTGAATTTTGATATCTCAGCTCTGGAACGGTCTAGAGCCTCCATTTTTGCACTCAGGTCAAAGTCTCACAGCCCTCTATCATAATCCAGAGTTTTGAGAAGATTGGAGAAACTTAATTTTTCGCCCGAAAATGAAAAAAAACGTAAGGGGTAACACTGTCGTTTTTTTTTTCGGGTCGAAATTTTGAATTTTGATATCTCAGCTCTGGAAGGGTCTAGAGCCTCCATTTTTGCACTCAGGTCAAAGTCTCACAGCCCTCTATCATAATCCAGAGTTTTGAGAAGATTGGAGAAACTTAATTTTTCGCCCAAAAATGAAAAAAAAACGAAAGGGGTAACACTGTCGTTTTTATTCGGGTCGAAATTTTGAATTTTGATATCTCAGCTCTGGAAGGGTCTAGAGCCTCCATTTTTGCACTCAGGTCAAAATCTCACAGCCCTCTATCATAATCCAGAGTTTTGAGAAGATTGGAGAAACTTAATTTTTCGCCCGAAAATGAAAAAAAACGTAAGGGGTAACACTGTCGTTTTTTTTTCGGGTCGAAATTTTGAATTTTGATATCTCAGCTCTGGAAGGGTCTAGAGCCTCCATTTTTGCACTCAGGTCAAAGTCTCACAGCCCTCTATCATAATCCAGAGTTTTGATAAGATTGGAGAAACTTAATTTTTCGCCCAAAAATGAAAAAAAAACGAAAGGGGTAACACTGTCGTTTTTTTTTCGGGTCGAAATTTTGAATTTTGATATCTCAGCTCTGGAAGGGTTTAGAGCCTCCATTTTTGCACTCAGGTCAAAGTCTCACAGCCCTCTATCATAATCCAGAGTTTTGAGAAGATTGGAGAAACTTAATTTTTCGCCCAAAAATGAAAAAAAAACGAAAGGGGTAACACTGTCGTTTTTTTTTCGGGTCAAAATTTTGAATTTTGATATCTCAGCTCTGGAACGATCTAGAGCCTCCATTTTTGCACTCAGGTCAAAGTCTCACAGCCCTCTATCATAATCCAGAGTTTTGAGAAGATTGGAGAAACTTAATTTTTCGCCCGAAAATGAAAAAAAAACGAAAGGGGTAACACTGTCGTTTTTTTTTTTCGGGTCGAAATTTTGAATTTTGATATCTCAGCTCTGGAAGGGTCTAGAGCCTCCATTTTTGCACTCAGGTCAAAGTCTCACAGCCCTCTATCATAATCCAGAGTTTTGAGAAGATTGGAGAAGCTTAATTTTTCGCCCGAAAATGAAAAAAAACGTAAGGGGTAACACTGTCGTTTTTTTTTCGGGTCGAAATTTTGAATTTTGATATCTCAGCTCTGGAAGGGTCTAGAGCCTCCATTTTTGCACTCAGGTCAAAGTCTCACAGCCCTCTATCATAATCCAGAGTTTTGAGAAGATTGGAGAAACTTAATTTTTCGCCCGAAAATGAAAAAAAACGTAAGGGGTAACACTGTCGTTTTTTTTTCGGGTCGAAATTTTGAATTTTGATATCTCAGCTCTGGAAGGGTCTAGAGCCTCCATTTTTGCACTCAGGTCAAAGTCTCACAGCCCTCTATCATAATCCAGAGTTTTGAGAAGATTGGAGAAACTTAATTTTTCGCCCAAAAATGAAAAAAAACGAAAGGGGTAACACTGTCGTTTTTTTTTCGGGTCGAAATTTTGAATTTTGATATCTCAGCTCTGGAAGGGTCTAGAGCCTCCATTTTTGCACTCAGGTCAAAGTCTCACAGCCCTCTATCATAATCCAGAGTTTTGAGAAGATTGGAGAAACTTAATTTTTCGCCCGAAAATGAAAAAAAACGTAAGGGGTAACACTGTCGTTTTTTTTTCGGGTCGAAATTTTGAATTTTGATATCTCAGCTCTGGAAGGGTCTAGAGCCTCCATTTTTGCACTCAGGTCAAAGGTCTCACAGCCCTCTATCATAATCCAGAGTTTTGAGAAGATTGGAGAAACTTAATTTTTCGCCCGAAAATGAAAAAAAAACGAAAGGGGTAACACTGTCGTTTTTTTTTTTCGGGTCGAAATTTTGAATTTTGATATCTCAGCTCTGGAAGGGTCTAGAGCCTCCATTTTTGCACTCAGGTCAAAGTCTCACAGCCCTCTATCATAATCCAGAGTTTTGAGAAGATTGGAGAAACTTAATTTTTCGCCCGAAAATGAAAAAAAACGAAAGGGGTAACACTGTCGTTTTTTTTTCGGGTCGAAATTTTGAATTTTGATATCTCAGCTCTGGAAGGGTCTAGAGCCTCCATTTTTGCACTCAGGTCAAAGTCTCACAGCCCTCTATCATAATCCAGAGTTTTGAGAAGATTGGAGAAGCTTAATTTTTCGCCCGAAAATGAAAAAAAACGTAAGGGGTAACACTGTCGTTTTTTTTTTCGGGTCGAAATTTTGAATTTTGATATCTCAGCTCTGGAAGGGTCTAGAGCCTCCATTTTTGCACTCAGGTCAAAGTCTCACAGCCCTCTATCATAATCCAGAGTTTTAAGAAGTTTGGAGAAACTTAATTTTTCGCCCAAAAATGAAAAAAAAACGAAAGGGGTAACACTGTCGTTTTTTTTTCGGGTCGAAATTTTGAATTTTGATATCTCAGCTCTGGAAGGGTCTAGAGCCTCCATTTTTGCACTCAGGTCAAAGTCTCACAGCCCTCTATCATAATCCAGAGTTTTGAGAAGATTGGAGAAACTTAATTTTTCGCCCGAAAATGAAAAAAAACGTAAGGGGTAACACTGTCGTTTTTTTTTTCGGGTCGAAATTTTGAATTTTGATATCTCAGCTCTGAAAGGGTCTAGAGCCTCCATTTTTGCACTCAGGTCAAAGTCTCACAGCCCTCTATCATAATCCAGAGTTTTGAGAAGATTGGAGAAACTTAATTTTTCGCCCAAAAATGAAAAAAAAACGAAAGGGGTAACACTGTCGTTTTTTTTTTCGGGTCGAAATTTTGAATTTTGATATCTCAGCTCTGGAAGGGTCTAGAGCCTCCATTTTTGCACTCAGGTCAAAGTCTCACAGCCCTCTATCATAATCCAGAGTTTTGAGAAGATTGGAGAAACTTAATTTTTCGCCCGAAAATGAAAAAAAACGTAAGGGGTAACACTGTCGTTTTTTTTTCGGGTCGAAATTTTGAATTTTGATATCTCAGCTCTGGAAGGGTCTAGAGCCTCCATTTTTGCACTCAGGTCAAAGTCTCACAGCCCTCTATCATAATCCAGAGTTTTGAGAAGATTGGAGAAACTTAATTTTTCGCCCAAAAATGAAAAAAAACGAAAGGGGTAACACTGTCGTTTTTTTTTCGGGTCGAAATTTTGAATTTTGATATCTCAGCTCTGGAACGGTCTGGAGCCTCCATTTTTGCACTCAGGTCAAAGTCTCACAGCCCTCTATCATAATCCAGAGTTTTGAGAAGATTGGAGAAACTTAATTTTTCGCCCGAAAATGAAAAAAAACGAAAGGGGTAACACTGTTGTTTTTTTTTCGGGTCGAAATTTTGAATTTTGATATCTCAGCTCTGGAAGGGTCTAGAGCCTCCATTTTTGCACTCAGGTCAAAGTCTCACAGCCCTCTATCATAATCCAGAGTTTTGAGAAGATTGGAGAAGCTTAATTTTTCGCCCGAAAATGAAAAAAAACGTAAGGGGTAACACTGTCGTTTTTTTTTCGGGTCGAAATTTTGAATTTTGATATCTCAGCTCTGGAAGGGTCTAGAGCCTCCATTTTTGCACTCAGGTCAAAGTCTCACAGCCCTCTATCATAATCCAGAGTTTTGAGAAGATTGGAGAAACTTAATTTTTCGCCCAAAAATGAAAAAAAAACGAAAGGGGTAACACTGTCGTTTTTTTTCGGGTCGAAATTTTGAATTTTGATATCTCAGCTCTGGAAGGGTCTAGAGCCTCCATTTTTGCACTCAGGTCAAAGTCTCACAGCCCTCTATCATAATCCAGAGTTTTGAGAAGATTGGAGAAACTTAATTTTTCGCCCGAAAATGAAAAAAAAACGTAAGGGGTAACACTGTCGTTTTTTTTTCGGGTCGAAATTTTGAATTTTGATATCTCAGCTCTGGAAGGGTCTAGAGCCTCCATTTTTGCACTCAGGTCAAAGTCTCACAGCCCTCTATCATAATCCAGAGTTTTGATAAGATTGGAGAAACTTAATTTTTCGCCCAAAAATGAAAAAAAACGAAAGGGGTAACACTGTCGTTTTTTTTTCGGGTCGAAATTTTGAATTTTGATATCTCAGCTCTGGAAGGGTCTAGAGCCTCCATTTTTGCACTCAGGTCAAAGTCTCACAGCCCTCTATCATAATCCAGAGTTTTGAGAAGATTGGAGAAACTTAATTTTTCGCCCGAAAATGAAAAAAAAACGTAAGGGGTAACACTGTCGTTTTTTTTTTCGGGTCGAAATTTTGAATTTTGATATCTCAGCTCTGAAAGGGTCTAGAGCCTCCATTTTTGCACTCAGGTCAAAGTCTCACAGCCCTCTATCATAATCCAGAGTTTTGAGAAGATTGGAGAAACTTAATTTTTCGCCCAAAAATGAAAAAAAACGAAAGGGGTAACACTGTCGTTTTTTTTTCGGGTCGAAATTTTGAATTTTGATATCTCAGCTCTGGAACGGTCTAGAGCCTCCATTTTTGCACTCAGGTCAAAGTCTCACAGCCCTCTATCATAATCCAGAGTTTTGAGAAGATTGGAGAAACTTAATTTTTCGCCCAAAAATGAAAAAAAACGAAAGGGGTAACACTGTCGTTTTTTTTTTCGGGTCGAAATTTTGAATTTTGATATCTCAGCTCTGGAAGGGTCTAGAGCCTCCATTTTTGCACTCAGGAAAAAGTCTCACAGCCCTCTATCATAATCCAGAGTTTTGAGAAGATTGGAGAAACTTAATTTTTCGCCCGAAAATGAAAAAAAACGTAAGGGGTAACACTGTCGTTTTTTTTTTTCGGGTCGAAATTTTGAATTTTGATATCTCAGCTCTGGAAGGGTCTAGAGCCTCCATTTTTGCACTCAGGTCAAAGTCTCACAGCCCTCTATCATAATCCAGAGTTTTGAGAAGATTGGAGAAACTTAATTTTTCGCCCGAAAATGAAAAAAAAACGAAAGGGGTAACACTGTCGTTTTTTTTTTTCGGGTCGAAATTTTGAATTTTGATATCTCAGCTCTGGAAGGGTCTAGAGGCTCCATTTTTGCACTCAGGTCAAAGTCTCACAGCCCTCTATCATAATCCAGAGTTTTGAGAAGATTGGAGAAACTTAATTTTTCGCCCGAAAATGAAAAAAAACGAAAGGGGTAACACTGTCGTTTTTTTTTCGGGTCGAAATTTTGAATTTTGATATCTCAGCTCTGGAAGGGTCTAGAGCCTCCATTTTTGCACTCAGGTCAAAGTCTCACAGCCCTCTATCATAATCCAGAGTTTTGAGAAGATTGGAGAAACTTAATTTTTCGCCCGAAAATGAAAAAAAACATAAGGGGTAACACTGTCGGTTTTTTTTCGGGTCGAAATTTTGAATTTTGATATCTCAGCTCTGGAAGGGTCTAGAGCCTCCATTTTTGCACTCAGGTCAAAGTCTCACAGCCCTCTATCATAATCCAGAGTTTTGAGAAGATTGGAGAAACTTAATTTTTCGCCCAAAAATGAAAAAAAACGAAAGGGTTAACACTGTCGTTTTTTTTTCGGGTCGAAATTTTGAATTTTGATATATCAGCTCTGGAAGGGTCTAGAGCCTCCATTTTTGCACTCAGGTCAAAGTCTCACAGCCCTCTATCATAATCCAGAGTTTTGAGAAGATTGGAGAAACTTAATTTTTCGCCCGAAAATGAAAAAAAACGAAAGGGGTAACACTGTCGTTTTTTTTTTCGGGTCGAAATTTTGAATTTTGATATCTCAGCTCTGGAAGGGTCTAGAGCCTCCATTTTTGCACTCAGGTCAAAGTCTCACAGCCCTCTATCATAATCCAGAGTTTTGAGAAGATTGGAGAAACTTAATTTTTCGCCCGAAAATGAAAAAAAACGTAAGGGGTAACACTGTCGTTTTTTTTTCGGGTCGAATTTTTGAATTTTGATATCTCAGCTCTGGAAGGGTCTAGAGCCTCCATTTTTGCACTCAGGTCAAAGTCTCACAGCCCTCTATCATAATCCAGAGTTTTGAGAAGATTGGAGAAGCTTAATTTTTCGCCCGAAAATGAAAAAAAACGTAAGGGGTAACACTGTCGTTTTTTTTTCGGGTCGAAATTTTGAATTTTGATATCTCAGCTCTGGAAGGGTCTAGAGCCTCCATTTTTGCACTCAGGTCAAAGTCTCACAGCCCTCTATCATAATCCAGAGTTTTGAGAAGATTGGAGAAACTTAATTTTTCGCCCAAAAATGAAAAAAAAACGAAAGGGGTAACACTGTCGTTTTTTTTCGGGTCGAAATTTTGAATTTTGATATCTCAGCTCTGGAAGGGTCTAGAGCCTCCATTTTTGCACTCAGGTCAAAGTCTCACAGCCCTCTATCATAATCCAGAGTTTTGAGAAGATTGGAGAAACTTAATTTTTCGCCCGAAAATGAAAAAAAAACGTAAGGGGTAACACTGTCGTTTTTTTTTCGGGTCGAAATTTTGAATTTTGATATCTCAGCTCTGGAAGGGTCTAGAGCCTCCATTTTTGCACTCAGGTCAAAGTCTCACAGCCCTCTATCATAATCCAGAGTTTTGATAAGATTGGAGAAACTTAATTTTTCGCCCAAAAATGAAAAAAAACGAAAGGGGTAACACTGTCGTTTTTTTTTCGGGTCGAAATTTTGAATTTTGATATCTCAGCTCTGGAAGGGTCTAGAGCCTCCATTTTTGCACTCAGGTCAAAGTCTCACAGCCCTCTATCATAATCCAGAGTTTTGAGAAGATTGGAGAAACTTAATTTTTCGCCCGAAAATGAAAAAAAAACGTAAGGGGTAACACTGTCGTTTTTTTTTTCGGGTCGAAATTTTGAATTTTGATATCTCAGCTCTGGAACGGTCTAGAGCCTCCATTTTTGCACTCAGGTCAAAGTCTCACAGCCCTCTATCATAATCCAGAGTTTTGAGAAGATTGGAGAAACTTAATTTTTCGCCCAAAAATGAAAAAAAACGAAAGGGGTAACACTGTCGTTTTTTTTTTCGGGTCGAAATTTTGAATTTTGATATCTCAGCTCTGGAAGGGTCTAGAGCCTCCATTTTTGCACTCAGGAAAAAGTCTCACAGCCCTCTATCATAATCCAGAGTTTTGAGAAGATTGGAGAAACTTAATTTTTCGCCCGAAAATGAAAAAAAACGTAAGGGGTAACACTGTCGTTTTTTTTTTTCGGGTCGAAATTTTGAATTTTGATATCTCAGCTCTGGAAGGGTCTAGAGCCTCCATTTTTGCACTCAGGTCAAAGTCTCACAGCCCTCTATCATAATCCAGAGTTTTGAGAAGATTGGAGAAACTTAATTTTTCGCCCGAAAATGAAAAAAAAACGAAAGGGGTAACACTGTCGTTTTTTTTTTTCGGGTCGAAATTTTGAATTTTGATATCTCAGCTCTGGAAGGGTCTAGAGGCTCCATTTTTGCACTCAGGTCAAAGTCTCACAGCCCTCTATCATAATCCAGAGTTTTGAGAAGATTGGAGAAACTTAATTTTTCGCCCGAAAATGAAAAAAAACGAAAGGGGTAACACTGTCGTTTTTTTTTCGGGTCGAAATTTTGAATTTTGATATCTCAGCTCTGGAAGGGTCTAGAGCCTCCATTTTTGCACTCAGGTCAAAGTCTCACAGCCCTCTATCATAATCCAGAGTTTTGAGAAGATTGGAGAAACTTAATTTTTCGCCCGAAAATGAAAAAAAACATAAGGGGTAACACTGTCGTTTTTTTTTCGGGTCGAAATTTTGAATTTTGATATCTCAGCTCTGGAAGGGTCTAGAGCCTCCATTTTTGCACTCAGGTCAAAGTCTCACAGCCCTCTATCATAATCCAGAGTTTTGAGAAGATTGGAGAAACTTAATTTTTCGCCCAAAAATGAAAAAAAACGAAAGGGTTAACACTGTCGTTTTTTTTTCGGGTCGAAATTTTGAATTTTGATATATCAGCTCTGGAAGGGTCTAGAGCCTCCATTTTTGCACTCAGGTCAAAGTCTCACAGCCCTCTATCATAATCCAGAGTTTTGAGAAGATTGGAGAAACTTAATTTTTCGCCCGAAAATGAAAAAAAACGAAAGGGGTAACACTGTCGTTTTTTTTTTCGGGTCGAAATTTTGAATTTTGATATCTCAGCTCTGGAAGGGTCTAGAGCCTCCATTTTTGCACTCAGGTCAAAGTCTCACAGCCCTCTATCATAATCCAGAGTTTTGAGAAGATTGGAGAAACTTAATTTTTCGCCCGAAAATGAAAAAAAACGTAAGGGGTAACACTGTCGTTTTTTTTTCGGGTCGAATTTTTGAATTTTGATATCTCAGCTCTGGAAGGGTCTAGAGCCTCCATTTTTGCACTCAGGTCAAAGTCTCACAGCCCTCTATCATAATCCAGAGTTTTGAGAAGATTGGAGAAACTTAATTTTTCGCCCGAAAATGAAAAAAAACGAAAGGGGTAACACTGTTGTTTTTTTTTCGGGTCGAAATTTTGAATTTTGATATCTCAGCTCTGGAAGGGTCTAGAGCCTCCATTTTTGCACTCAGGTCAAAGTCTCACAGCCCTCTATCATAATCCAGAGTTTTGAGAAGATTGGAGAAACTTAATTTTTCGCCCAAAAATGAAAAAAAAACGAAAGGGGTAACACTGTCGTTTTTATTCGGGTCGAAATTTTGAATTTTGATATCTCAGCTCTGGAAGGGTCTAGAGCCTCCATTTTTGCACTCAGGTCAAAATCTCACAGCCCTCTATCATAATCCAGAGTTTTGAGAAGATTGGAGAAACTTAATTTTTCGCCCGAAAATGAAAAAAAACGTAAGGGGTAACACTGTCGTTTTTTTTTCGGGTCGAAATTTTGAATTTTGATATCTCAGCTCTGGAAGGGTCTAGAGCCTCCATTTTTGCACTCAGGTCAAAGTCTCACAGCCCTCTATCATAATCCAGAGTTTTGATAAGATTGGAGAAACTTAATTTTTCGCCCAAAAATGAAAAAAAAACGAAAGGGGTAACACTGTCGTTTTTTTTTCGGGTCGAAATTTTGAATTTTGATATCTCAGCTCTGGAAGGGTCTAGAGCCTCCATTTTTGCACTCAGGTCAAAGTCTCACAGCCCTCTATCATAATCCAGAGTTTTGAGAAGATTGGAGAAACTTAATTTTTCGCCCGAAAATGAAAAAAAACGTAAGGGGTAACACTGTCGTTTTTTTTTTCGGGTCGAAATTTTGAATTTTGATATCTCAGCTCTGGAAGGGTCTAGAGCCTCCATTTTTGCACTCAGGTCAAAGTCTCACAGCCCTCTATCATAATCCAGAGTTTTGAGAAGATTGGAGAAACTTAATTTTTCGCCCAAAAATGAAAAAAAACGAAAGGGGTAACACTGTCGTTTTTTTTTTCGGGTCGAAATTTTGAATTTTGATATCTCAGCTCTGGAACGGTCTAGAGCCTCCATTTTTGCACTCAGGTCAAAGTCTCACAGCCCTCTATCATAATCCAGAGTTTTGAGAAGATTGGAGAAACTTAATTTTTCGCCCGAAAATGAAAAAAAACGTAAGGGGTAACACTGTCGTTTTTTTTTTTCGGGTCGAAATTTTGAATTTTGATATCTCAGCTCTGGAAGGGTCTAGAGCCTCCATTTTTGCACTCAGGTCAAAGTCTCACAGCCCTCTATCATAATCCAGAGTTTTGAGAAGATTGGAGAAGCTTAATTTTTCGCCCGAAAATGAAAAAAAACGTAAGGGGTAACACTGTCGTTTTTTTTTTTCGGGTCGAAATTTTGAATTTTGATATCTCAGCTCTGGAAGGGTCTAGAGCCTCCATTTTTGCACTCAGGTCAAAGTCTCACAGCCCTCTATCATAATCCAGAGTTTTGAGAAGATTGGAGAAACTTAATTTTTCGCCCAAAAATGAAAAAAAACGAAAGGGGTAACACTGTCGTTTTTTTTCGGGTCGAAATTTTGAATTTTGATATCTCAGCTCTGGAAGGGTCTAGAGCCTCCATTTTTGCACTCAGGTCAAAGTCTCACAGCCCTCTATCATAATCCAGAGTTTTGAGAAGATTGGAGAAACTTAATTTTTCGCCCGAAAATGAAAAAAAACGTAAGGGGTAACACTGTCGTTTTTTTTTCGGGTCGAAATTTTGAATTTTGATATCTCAGCTCTGGAAGGGTCTAGAGCCTCCATTTTTGTACTCAGGTCAAAGTCTCACAGCCCTCTATCATAATCCAGAGTTTTGAGAAGATTGGAGAAACTTAATTTTTCGCCCAAAAATGAAAAAAAACGAAAGGGGTAACACTGTCGTTTTTTTTTTCGGGTCGAAATTTTGAATTTTGATATCTCAGCTCTGGAACGGTCTAGAGCCTCCATTTTTGCACTCAGGTCAAAGTCTCACAGCCCTCTATCATAATCCAGAGTTTTGAGAAGATTGGAGAAACTTAATTTTTCGCCCGAAAATGAAAAAAAAACGAAAGGGGTAACACTGTCGTTTTTTTTTTCGGGTCGAAATTTTGAATTTTGATATCTCAGCTCTGGAAGGGTCTAGAGGCTCCATTTTTGCACTCAGGTCAAAGTCTCACAGCCCTCTATCATAATCCAGAGTTTTGAGAAGATTGGAGAAACTTAATTTTTCGCCCGAAAATGAAAAAAAACGAAAGGGGTAACACTGTCGTTTTTTTTTCGGGTCGAAATTTTGAATTTTGATATCTCAGCTCTGGAAGGGTCTAGAGCCTCCATTTTTGCACTCAGGTCAAAGTCTCACAGCCCTCTATCATAATCCAGAGTTTTGAGAAGATTGGAGAAGCTTAATTTTTCGCCCGAAAATGAAAAAAAAACGTAAGGGGTAACACTGTCGTTTTTTTTTTCGGGTCGAAATTTTGAATTTTGATATCTCAGCTCTGGAAGGGTCTAGAGCCTCCATTTTTGCACTCAGGTCAAAGTCTCACAGCCCTCTATCATAATCCAGAGTTTTAAGAAGTTTGGAGAAACTTAATTTTTCGCCCAAAAATGAAAAAAAACGAAAGGGGTAACACTGTCGTTTTTTTTTCGGGTAGAAATTTTGAATTTTGATATCTCAGCTCTGGAAGGGTCTAGAGCCTCCATTTTTGCACTCAGGTCAAAGTCTCACAGCCCTCTATCATAATCCAGAGTTTTGAGAAGATTGGAGAAACTTAATTTTTCGCCCGAAAATGAAAAAAAACGTAAGGGGTAACACTGTCGTTTTTTTTTCGGGTCGAAATTTTGAATTTTGATATCTCAGCTCTGGAAGGGTCTAGAGCCTCCATTTTTGCACTCAGGTCAAAGTCTCACAGCCCTCTATCATAATCCAGAGTTTTGAGAAGATTGGAGAAACTTAATTTTTCGCCCGAAAATGAAAAAAAACGTAAGGGGTAACACTGTCGTTTTTTTTTCGGGTCGAAATTTTGAATTTTGATATCTCAGCTCTGGAAGGGTCTAGAGCCTCCATTTTTGCACTCAGGTCAAAGTCTCACAGCCCTCTATCATAATCCAGAGTTTTGAGAAGATTGGAGAAACTTAATTTTTCGCCCGAAAATGAAAAAAACGAAAGGGGTAACACTGTTGTTGTTTTTTCGGGTCGAAATTTTGAATTTTGATATCTCAGCTCTGGAAGGGTCTAGAGCCTCCATTTTTGCACTCAGGTCAAAGTCTCACAGCCCTCTATCATAATCCAGAGTTTTGAGAAGATTGGAGAAACTTAATTTTTCGCCCAAAAATGAAAAAAAAACGAAAGGGGTAACACTGTCGTTTTTATTCGGGTCGAAATTTTGAATTTTGATATCTCAGCTCTGGAAGGGTCTAGAGCCTCCATTTTTGCACTCAGGTCAAAATCTCACAGCCCTCTATCATAATCCAGAGTTTTGAGAAGATTGGAGAAACTTAATTTTTCGCCCGAAAATGAAAAAAAACGTAAGGGGTAACACTGTCGTTTTTTTTTCGGGTCGAAATTTTGAATTTTGATATCTCAGCTCTGGAAGGGTCTAGAGCCTCCATTTTTGCACTCAGGTCAAAGTCTCACAGCCCTCTATCATAATCCAGAGTTTTGATAAGATTGGAGAAACTTAATTTTTCGCCCAAAAATGAAAAAAAAACGAAAGGGGTAACACTGTCGTTTTTTTTTCGGGTCGAAATTTTGAATTTTGATATCTCAGCTCTGGAAGGGTCTAGAGCCTCCATTTTTGCACTCAGGTCAAAGTCTCACAGCCCTCTATCATAATCCAGAGTTTTGAGAAGATTGGAGAAACTTAATTTTTCGCCCGAAAATGAAAAAAAACGTAAGGGGTAACACTGTCGTTTTTTTTTTCGGGTCGAAATTTTGAATTTTGATATCTCAGCTCTGGAAGGGTCTAGAGCCTCCATTTTTGCACTCAGGTCAAAGTCTCACAGCCCTCTATCATAATCCAGAGTTTTGAGAAGATTGGAGAAACTTAATTTTTCGCCCAAAAATGAAAAAAAACGAAAGGGGTAACACTGTCGTTTTTTTTTCGGGTCGAAATTTTGAATTTTGATATCTCAGCTCTGGAACGGTCTAGAGCCTCCATTTTTGCACTCAGGTCAAAGTCTCACAGCCCTCTATCATAATCCAGAGTTTTGAGAAGATTGGAGAAACTTAATTTTTCGCCCGAAAATGAAAAAAAACGTAAGGGGTAACACTGTCGTTTTTTTTTTCGGGTCGAAATTTTGAATTTTGATATCTCAGCTCTGGAAGGGTCTAGAGCCTCCATTTTTGCACTCAGGTCAAAGTCTCACAGCCCTCTATCATAATCCAGAGTTTTGAGAAGATTGGAGAAGCTTAATTTTTCGCCCGAAAATGAAAAAAAACGTAAGGGGTAACACTGTCGTTTTTTTTTTCGGGTCGAAATTTTGAATTTTGATATCTCAGCTCTGGAAGGGTCTAGAGCCTCCATTTTTGCACTCAGGTCAAAGTCTCACAGCCCTCTATCATAATCCAGAGTTTTGAGAAGATTGGAGAAACTTAATTTTTCGCCCAAAAATGAAAAAAAACGAAAGGGGTAACACTGTCGTTTTTTTTCGGGTCGAAATTTTGAATTTTGATATCTCAGCTCTGGAAGGGTCTAGAGCCTCCATTTTTGCACTCAGGTCAAAGTCTCACAGCCCTCTATCATAATCCAGAGTTTTGAGAAGATTGGAGAAACTTAATTTTTCGCCCGAAAATGAAAAAAAACGTAAGGGGTAACACTGTCGTTTTTTTTTCGGGTCGAAATTTTGAATTTTGATATCTCAGCTCTGGAAGGGTCTAGAGCCTCCATTTTTGCACTCAGGTCAAAGTCTCACAGCCCTCTATCATAATCCAGAGTTTTGAGAAGATTGGAGAAACTTAATTTTTCGCCCAAAAATGAAAAAAAACGAAAGGGGTAACACTGTCGTTTTTTTTTCGGGTCGAAATTTTGAATTTTGATATCTCAGCTCTGGAACGGTCTAGAGCCTCCATTTTTGCACTCAGGTCAAAGTCTCACAGCCCTCTATCATAATCCAGAGTTTTGAGAAGATTGGAGAAACTTAATTTTTCGCCCGAAAATGAAAAAAAAAACGAAAGGGGTAACACTGTCGTTTTTTTTTTCGGGTCGAAATTTTGAATTTTGATATCTCAGCTCTGGAAGGGTCTAGAGGCTCCATTTTTGCACTCAGGTCAAAGTCTCACAGCCCTCTATCATAATCCAGAGTTTTGAGAAGATTGGAGAAACTTAATTTTTCGCCCGAAAATGAAAAAAAACGAAAGGGGTAACACTGTCGTTTTTTTTTCGGGTCGAAATTTTGAATTTTGATATCTCAGCTCTGGAAGGGTCTAGAGCCTCCATTTTTGCACTCAGGTCAAAGTCTCACAGCCCTCTATCATAATCCAGAGTTTTGATAAGATTGGAGAAACTTAATTTTTCGCCCAAAAATGAAAAAAAAACGAAAGGGGTAACACTGTCGTTTTTTTTTCGGGTCGAAATTTTGAATTTTGATATCTCAGCTCTGGAAGGGTCTAGAGCCTCCATTTTTGCACTCAGGTCAAAGTCTCACAGCCCTCTATCATAATCCAGAGTTTTGAGAAGATTGGAGAAACTTAATTTTTCGCCCGAAAATGAAAAAAAACGTAAGGGGTAACACTATCGTTTTTTTTTTCGGGTCGAAATTTTGAATTTTGATATCTCAGCTCTGGAAGGGTCTAGAGCCTCCATTTTTGCACTCAGGTCAAAGTCTCACAGCCCTCTATCATAATCCAGAGTTTTGAGAAGATTGGAGAAACTTAATTTTTCGCCCAAAAATGAAAAAAAACGAAAGGGGTAACACTGTCGTTTTTTTTTCGGGTCGAAATTTTGAATTTTGATATCTCAGCTCTGGAACGGTCTAGAGCCTCCATTTTTGCACTCAGGTCAAAGTCTCACAGCCCTCTATCATAATCCAGAGTTTTGAGAAGATTGGAGAAACTTAATTTTTCGCCCGAAAATGAAAAAAAACGTAAGGGGTAACACTGTCGTTTTTTTTTTCGGGTCGAAATTTTGAATTTTGATATCTCAGCTCTGGAAGGGTCTAGAGCCTCCATTTTTGCACTCAAGTCAAAGTCTCACAGCCCTCTATCATAATCCAGAGTTTTGAGAAGATTGGAGAAGCTTAATTTTTCGCCCGAAAATGAAAAAAAACGTAAGGGGTAACACTGTCGTTTTTTTTTTCGGGTCGAAATTTTGAATTTTGATATCTCAGCTCTGGAAGGGTCTAGAGCCTCCATTTTTGCACTCAGGTCAAAGTCTCACAGCCCTCTATCATAATCCAGAGTTTTGAGAAGATTGGAGAAACTTAATTTTTCGCCCAAAAATGAAAAAAAACGAAAGGGGTAACACTGTCGTTTTTTTTCGGGTCGAAATTTTGAATTTTGATATCTCAGCTCTGGAAGGGTCTAGAGCCTCCATTTTTGCACTCAGGTCAAAGTCTCACAGCCCTCTATCATAATCCAGAGTTTTGAGAAGATTGGAGAAACTTAATTTTTCGCCCGAAAATGAAAAAAAACGTAAGGGGTAACACTGTCGTTTTTTTTTCGGGTCGAAATTTTGAATTTTGATATCTCAGCTCTGGAAGGGTCTAGAGCCTCCATTTTTGCACTCAGGTCAAAGTCTCACAGCCCTCTATCATAATCCAGAGTTTTGAGAAGATTGGAGAAACTTAATTATTCGCCCAAAAATGAAAAAAAACGAAAGGGGTAACACTGTCGTTTTTTTTTCGGGTCGAAATTTTGAATTTTGATATCTCAGCTCTGGAACGGTCTAGAGCCTCCATTTTTGCACTCAGGTCAAAGTCTCACAGCCCTCTATCATAATCCAGAGTTTTGAGAAGATTGGAGAAACTTAATTTTTCGCCCGAAAATGAAAAAAAAACGAAAGGGGTAACACTGTCGTTTTTTTTTTCGGGTCGAAATTTTGAATTTTGATATCTCAGCTCTGGAAGGGTCTAGAGGCTCCATTTTTGCACTCAGGTCAAAGTCTCACAGCCCTCTATCATAATCCAGAGTTTTGAGAAGATTGGAGAAACTTAATTTTTCGCCCGAAAATGAAAAAAAACGAAAGGGGTAACACTGTCGTTTTTTTTTCGGGTCGAAATTTTGAATTTTGATATCTCAGCTCTGGAAGGGTCTAGAGCCTCCATTTTTGCACTCAGGTCAAAGTCTCACAGCCCTCTATCATAATCCAGAGTTTTGAGAAGATTGGAGAAACTTAATTTTTCGCCCAAAAATGAAAAAAAACGAAAGGGGTAACACTGTCGTTTTTTTTTCGGGTCGAAATTTTGAATTTTGATATCTCAGCTCTGGAACGGTCTAGAGCCTCCATTTTTGCACTCAGGTCAAAGTCTCACAGCCCTCTATCATAATCCAGAGTTTTGAGAAGATTGGAGAAACTTAATTTTTCGCCCGAAAATGAAAAAAAAACGAAAGGGGTAACACTGTCGTTTTTTTTTTCGGGTCGAAATTTTGAATTTTGATATCTCAGCTCTGGAAGGGTCTAGAGGCTCCATTTTTGCACTCAGGTCAAAGTCTCACAGCCCTCTATCATAATCCAGAGTTTTGAGAAGATTGGAGAAACTTAATTTTTCGCCCGAAAATGAAAAAAAACGAAAGGGGTAACACTGTCGTTTTTTTTTCGGGTCGAAATTTTGAATTTTGATATCTCAGCTCTGGAAGGGTCTAGAGCCTCCATTTTTGCACTCAGGTCAAAGTCTCACAGCCCTCTATCATAATCCAGAGTTTTGAGAAGATTGGAGAAGCTTAATTTTTCGCCCGAAAATGAAAAAAAAAACGTAAGGGGTAACACTGTCGTTTTTTTTTTCGGGTCGAAATTTTGAATTTTGATATCTCAGCTCTGGAAGGGTCTAGAGCCTCCATTTTTGCACTCAGGTCAAAGTCTCACAGCCCTCTATCATAATCCAGAGTTTTAAGAAGTTTGGAGAAACTTAATTTTTCGCCCAAAAATGAAAAAAAACGAAAGGGGTAACACTGTCGTTTTTTTTTTCGGGTAGAAATTTTGAATTTTGATATCTCAGCTCTGGAAGGGTCTAGAGCCTCCATTTTTGCACTCAGGTCAAAGTCTCACAGCCCTCTATCATAATCCAGAGTTTTGAGAAGATTGGAGAAACTTAATTTTTCGCCCGAAAATGAAAAAAAACGTAAGGGGTAACACTGTCGTTTTTTTTTCGGGTCGAAATTTTGAATTTTGATATCTCAGCTCTGGAAGGGTCTAGAGCCTCCATTTTTGCACTCAGGTCAAAGTCTCACAGCCCTCTATCATAATCCAGAGTTTTGAGAAGATTGGAGAAACTTAATTTTTCGCCCAAAAATGAAAAAAAACGAAAGGGGTAACACTGTCGTTTTTTTTTCGGGTCGAAATTTTGAATTTTGATATCTCAGCTCTGGAAGGGTCTAGAGCCTCCATTTTTGCACTCAGGTCAAAGTCTCACAGCCCTCTATCATAATCCAGAGTTTTGAGAAGATTGGAGAAACTTAATTTTTCGCCCGAAAATGAAAAAAAACATAAGGGGTAACACTGTCGTTTTTTTTTTCGGGTCGAAATTTTGAATTTTGATATCTCAGCTCTGGAAGGGTCTAGAGCCTCCATTTTTGCACTCAGGTCAAAGTCTCACAGCCCTCTATCATAATCCAGAGTTTTGAGAAGATTGGAGAAACTTAATTTTTCGCCCAAAAATGAAAAAAAACGAAAGGGGTAACACTGTCGTTTTTTTTCGGGTCGAAATTTTGAATTTTGATATCTCAGCTCTGGAAGGGTCTAGAGCCTCCATTTTTGCACTCAGGTCAAAGTCTCACAGCCCTCTATCATAATCCAGAGTTTTGAGAAGATTGGAGAAACTTAATTTTTCGCCCGAAAATGAAAAAAAACGTAAGGGGTAACACTGTCGTTTTTTTTTCGGGTCGAAATTTTGAATTTTGATATCTCAGCTCTGGAAGGGTCTAGAGCCTCCATTTTTGCACTCAGGTCAAAGTCTCACAGCCCTCTATCATAATCCAGAGTTTTGAGAAGATTGGAGAAACTTAATTTTTCGCCCAAAAATGAAAAAAAACGAAAGGGGTAACACTGTCGTTTTTTTTTCGGGTCGAAATTTTGAATTTTGATATCTCAGCTCTGGAACGGTCTAGAGCCTCCATTTTTGCACTCAGGTCAAAGTCTCACAGCCCTCTATCATAATCCAGAGTTTTGAGAAGATTGGAGAAACTTAATTTTTCGCCCGAAAATGAAAAAAAAACGAAAGGGGTAACACTGTCGTTTTTTTTTTCGGGTCGAAATTTTGAATTTTGATATCTCAGCTCTGGAAGGGTCTAGAGGCTCCATTTTTGCACTCAGGTCAAAGTCTCACAGCCCTCTATCATAATCCAGAGTTTTGAGAAGATTGGAGAAACTTAATTTTTCGCCCGAAAATGAAAAAAAACGAAAGGGGTAACACTGTCGTTTTTTTTTCGGGTCGAAATTTTGAATTTTGATATCTCAGCTCTGGAAGGGTCTAGAGCCTCCATTTTTGCACTCAGGTCAAAGTCTCACAGCCCTCTATCATAATCCAGAGTTTTGAGAAGATTGGAGAAACTTAATTTTTCGCCCAAAAATGAAAAAAAACGAAAGGGGTAACACTGTCGTTTTTTTTTCGGGTCGAAATTTTGAATTTTGATATCTCAGCTCTGGAACGGTCTAGAGCCTCCATTTTTGCACTCAGGTCAAAGTCTCACAGCCCTCTATCATAATCCAGAGTTTTGAGAAGATTGGAGAAACTTAATTTTTCGCCCGAAAATGAAAAAAAAACGAAAGGGGTAACACTGTCGTTTTTTTTTTCGGGTCGAAATTTTGAATTTTGATATCTCAGCTCTGGAAGGGTCTAGAGGCTCCATTTTTGCACTCAGGTCAAAGTCTCACAGCCCTCTATCATAATCCAGAGTTTTGAGAAGATTGGAGAAACTTAATTTTTCGCCCGAAAATGAAAAAAAACGAAAGGGGTAACACTGTCGTTTTTTTTTCGGGTCGAAATTTTGAATTTTGATATCTCAGCTCTGGAAGGGTCTAGAGCCTCCATTTTTGCACTCAGGTCAAAGTCTCACAGCCCTCTATCATAATCCAGAGTTTTGAGAAGATTGGAGAAGCTTAATTTTTCGCCCGAAAATGAAAAAAAAACGTAAGGGGTAACACTGTCGTTTTTTTTTTCGGGTCGAAATTTTGAATTTTGATATCTCAGCTCTGGAAGGGTCTAGAGCCTCCATTTTTGCACTCAGGTCAAAGTCTCACAGCCCTCTATCATAATCCAGAGTTTTAAGAAGTTTGGAGAAACTTAATTTTTCGCCCAAAAATGAAAAAAAACGAAAGGGGTAACACTGTCGTTTTTTTTTTCGGGTAGAAATTTTGAATTTTGATATCTCAGCTCTGGAAGGGTCTAGAGCCTCCATTTTTGCACTCAGGTCAAAGTCTCACAGCCCTCTATCATAATCCAGAGTTTTGAGAAGATTGGAGAAACTTAATTTTTCGCCCGAAAATGAAAAAAAACGTAAGGGGTAACACTGTCGTTTTTTTTTCGGGTCGAAATTTTGAATTTTGATATCTCAGCTCTGGAAGGGTCTAGAGCCTCCATTTTTGCACTCAGGTCAAAGTCTCACAGCCCTCTATCATAATCCAGAGTTTTGAGAAGATTGGAGAAACTTAATTTTTCGCCCAAAAATGAAAAAAAACGAAAGGGGTAACACTGTCGTTTTTTTTTCGGGTCGAAATTTTGAATTTTGATATCTCAGCTCTGGAAGGGTCTAGAGCCTCCATTTTTGCACTCAGGTCAAAGTCTCACAGCCCTCTATCATAATCCAGAGTTTTGAGAAGATTGGAGAAACTTAATTTTTCGCCCGAAAATGAAAAAAAACATAAGGGGTAACACTGTCGTTTTTTTTTCGGGTCGAAATTTTGAATTTTGATATCTCAGCTCTGGAAGGGTCTAGAGCCTCCATTTTTGCACTCAGGTCAAAGTCTCACAGCCCTCTATCATAATCCAGAGTTTTGAGAAGAATGGAGAAACTTAATTTTTCGCCCAAAAATGAAAAAAAACGAAAGGGGTAACACTGTCGTTTTTTTTTCGGGTCGAAATTTTGAATTTTGATATCTCAGCTCTGGAACGGTCTAGAGCCTCCATTTTTGCACTCAGGTCAAAGTCTCACAGCCCTCTATCATAATCCAGAGTTTTGAGAAGATTGGAGAAACTTAATTTTTCGCCCGAAAATGAAAAAAAACGAAAGGGGTAACACTGTCGTTTTTTTTTTTCGGGTCGAAATTTTGAATTTTGATATCTCAGCTCTGGAAGGGTCTAGAGGCTCCATTTTTGCACTCAGGTCAAAGTCTCACAGCCCTCTATCATAATCCAGAGTTTTGAGAAGATTGGAGAAACTTAATTTTTTGCCCGAAAATGAAAAAAAACGTAAGGGGTAACACTGTCGTTTTTTTTTCGGGTCGAAATTTTGAATTTTGATATCTCAGCTCTGGAAGGGTTTAGAGCCTCCATTTTTGCACTCAGGTCAAAGTCTCACAGCCCTCTATCATAATCCAGAGTTTTGAGAAGATTGGAGAAACTTAATTTTTCGCCCAAAAATGAAAAAAAAACGAAAGGGGTAACACTGTCGTTTTTTTTTCGGGTCAAAATTTTGAATTTTGATATCTCAGCTCTGGAACGATCTAGAGCCTCCATTTTTGCACTCAGGTCAAAGTCTCACAGCCCTCTATCATAATCCAGAGTTTTGAGAAGATTGGAGAAACTTAATTTTTCGCCCGAAAATGAAAAAAAAACGAAAGGGGTAACACTGTCGTTTTTTTTTTTCGGGTCGAAATTTTGAATTTTGATATCTCAGCTCTGGAAGGGTCTAGAGGCTCCATTTTTGCACTCAGGTCAAAGTCTCACAGCCCTCTATCATAATCCAGAGTTTTGAGAAGATTGGAGAAACTTAATTTTTCGCCCGAAAATGAAAAAAAACGAAAGGGGTAACACTGTCGTTTTTTTTTCGGGTCGAAATTTTGAATTTTGATATCTCAGCTCTGGAAGGGTCTAGAGCCTCCATTTTTGCACTCAGGTCAAAGTCTCACAGCCCTCTATCATAATCCAGAGTTTTGAGAAGATTGGAGAAACTTAATTTTTCGCCCGAAAATAAAAAAAAACGTAAGGGGTAACACTGTCGTTTTTTTTTCGGGTCGAAATTTTGAATTTTGATATCTCAGCTCTGGAAGGGTCTAGAGCCTCCATTTTTGCACTCAGGTCAAAGTCTCACAGCCCTCTATCATAATCCAGAGTTTTGAGAAGATTGGAGAAACTTAATTTTTCGCCCAAAAATGAAAAAAAACGAAAGGGGTAACACTGTCGTTTTTTTTTCGGGTCGAAATTTTGAATTTTGATATCTCAGCTCTGGAAGGGTCTAGAGCCTCCATTTTTGCACTCAGGTCAAAGTCTCACAGCCCTCTATCATAATCCAGAGTTTTGAGAAGATTGGAGAAACTTAATTTTTCGCCCGAAAATGAAAAAAAACGAAAGGGGTAACACTGTCGTTTTTTTTTCGGGTCGAAATTTTGAATTTTGATATCTCAGCTCTGGAAGGGTCTAGAGGCTCCATTTTTGCACTCAGGTCAAAGTCTCACAGCCCTCTATCATAATCCAGAGTTTTGAGAAGTTTGGAGAAACTTAATTTTTCGCCCGAAAATGAAAAAAAACGAAAGGGGTAACACTGTCGTTTTTTTTTCGGGTCGAAATTTTGAATTTTGATATCTCAGCTCTGGAAGGGTCTAGAGCCTCCATTTTTGCACTCAGGTCAAAGTCTCACAGCCCTCTATCATAATCCAGAGTTTTGAGAAGATTGGAGAAGCTTAATTTTTCACCCGAAAATGAAAAAAAACGTAAGGGGTAACACTGTCGTTTTTTTTTTCGGGTCGAAATTTTGAATTTTGATATCTCAGCTCTGGAAGGGTCTAGAGCCTCCATTTTTGCACTCAGGTCAAAGTCTCACAGCCCTCTATCATAATCCAGAGTTTTAAGAAGTTTGGAGAAACTTAATTTTTCGCCCAAAAATGAAAAAAAACGAAAGGGGTAACACTGTCGTTTTTTTTTCGGGTCGAAATTTTGAATTTTGATATCTCAGCTCTGGAAGGGTCTAGAGCCTCCATTTTTGCACTCAGGTCAAAGTCTCACAGCCCTCTATCATAATCCAGAGTTTTGAGAAGATTGGAGAAACTTAATTTTTCGCCCGAAAATGAAAAAAAACGTAAGGGGTAACACTGTCGTTTTTTTTTCGGGTCGAAATTTTGAATTTTGATATCTCAGCTCTGAAAGGGTCTAGAGCCTCCATTTTTGCACTCAGGTCAAAGTCTCACAGCCCTCTATCATAATCCAGAGTTTTGAGAAGATTGGAGAAACTTAATTTTTCGCCCAAAAATGAAAAAAAAACGAAAGGGGTAACACTGTCGTTTTTTTTTTCGGGTCGAAATTTTGAATTTTGATATCTCAGCTCTGGAAGGGTCTAGAGCCTCCATTTTTGCACTCAGGTCAAAGTCTCACAGCCCTCTATCATAATCCAGAGTTTTGAGAAGATTGGAGAAACTTAATTTTTCGCCCGAAAATGAAAAAAAACGTAAGGGGTAACACTGTCGTTTTTTTTTCGGGTCGAAATTTTGAATTTTGATATCTCAGCTCTGGAAGGGTCTAGAGCCTCCATTTTTGCACTCAGGTCAAAGTCTCACAGCCCTCTATCATAATCCAGAGTTTTGAGAAGATTGGAGAAACTTAATTTTTCGCCCAAAAATGAAAAAAAAACGAAAGGGGTAACACTGTCGTTTTTTTTTTCGGGTCGAAATTTTGAATTTTGATATCTCAGCTCTGGAACGGTCTGGAGCCTCCATTTTTGCACTCAGGTCAAAGTCTCACAGCCCTCTATCATAATCCAGAGTTTTGAGAAGATTGGAGAAACTTAATTTTTCGCCCGAAAATGAAAAAAAAACGAAAGGGGTAACACTGTCGTTTTTTTTTCGGGTCGAAATTTTGAATTTTGATATCTCAGCTCTGGAAGGGTCTAGAGCCTCCATTTTTGCACTCAGGTCAAAGTCTCACAGCCCTCTATCATAATCCAGAGTTTTGAGAAGATTGGAGAAGCTTAATTTTTCGCCCGAAAATGAAAAAAAACGTAAGGGGTAACACTGTCGTTTTTTTTTCGGGTCGAAATTTTGAATTTTGATATCTCAGCTCTGGAAGGGTCTAGAGCCTCCATTTTTGCACTCAGGTCAAAGTCTCACAGCCCTCTATCATAATCCAGAGTTTTGAGAAGATTGGAGAAACTTAATTTTTCGCCCGAAAATGAAAAAAAACGTAAGGGGTAACACTGTCGTTTTTTTTTCGGGTCGAAATTTTGAATTTTGATATCTCAGCTCTGGAAGGGTCTAGAGCCTCCATTTTTGCACTCAGGTCAAAGTCTCACAGCCCTCTATCATAATCCAGAGTTTTGAGAAGATTGGAGAAACTTAATTTTTCGCCCAAAAATGAAAAAAAACGAAAGGGGTAACACTGTCGTTTTTTTTTCGGGTCGAAATTTTGAATTTTGATATCTCAGCTCTGGAAGGGTCTAGAGCCTCCATTTTTGCACTCAGGTCAAAGTCTCACAGCCCTCTATCATAATCCAGAGTTTTGAGAAGATTGGAGAAACTTAATTTTTCGCCCGAAAATGAAAAAAAACGAAAGGGGTAACACTGTCGTTTTTTTTTCGGGTCGAAATTTTGAATTTTGATATCTCAGCTCTGGAAGGGTCTAGAGCCTCCATTTTTGCACTCAGGTCAAAGTCTCACAGCCCTCTATCATAATCCAGAGTTTTGAGAAGATTGGAGAAACTTAATTTTTCGCCCGAAAATGAAAAAAAACGTAAGGGGTAACACTGTCGTTTTTTTTTCGGGTCGAAATTTTGAATTTTGATATCTCAGCTCTGGAAGGGTCTAGAGCCTCCATTTTTGCACTCAGGTCAAAGTCTCACAGCCCTCTATCATAATCCAGAGTTTTGAGAAGATTGGAGAAACTTAATTTTTCGCCCAAAAATGAAAAAAAACGAAAGGGGTAACACTGTCGTTTTTTTTTCGGGTCGAAATTTTGAATTTTGATATCTCAGCTCTGGAAGGGTCTAGAGCCTCCATTTTTGCACTCAGGTCAAAGTCTCACAGCCCTCTATCATAATCCAGAGTTTTGAGAAGATTGGAGAAACTTAATTTTTCGCCCGAAAATGAAAAAAAACGAAAGGGGTAACACTGTCGTTTTTTTTTCGGGTCGAAATTTTGAATTTTGATATCTCAGCTCTGGAAGGGTCTAGAGGCTCCATTTTTGCACTCAGGTCAAAGTCTCACAGCCCTCTATCATAATCCAGAGTTTTGAGAAGTTTTTAGAAACTTAATTTTTCGCCCGAAAATGAAAAAAAACGAAAGGGGTAACACTGTCGTTTTTTTTTCGGGTCGAAATTTTGAATTTTGATATCTCATCTCTGGAAGGGTCTAGAGCCTCCATTTTTGCACTCAGGTCAAAGTCTCACAGCCCTCTATCATAATCCAGAGTTTTAAGAAGTTTGGAGAAACTTAATTTTTCGCCCAAAAATGAAAAAAAACGAAAGGGGTAACACTGTCGTTTTTTTTTCGGGTCGAAATTTTGAATTTTGATATCTCAGCTCTGGAAGGGTCTAGAGCCTCCATTTTTGCACTCAGGTCAAAGTCTCACAGCCCTCTATCATAATCCAGAGTTTTGAGAAGATTGGAGAAACTTAATTTTTCGCCCGAAAATGAAAAAAAACGTAAGGGGTAACACTGTCGTTTTTTTTTCGGGTCGAAATTTTGAATTTTGATATCTCAGCTCTGGAAGGGTCTAGAGCCTCCATTTTTGCACTCAGGTCAAAGTCTCACAGCCCTCTATCATAATCCAGAGTTTTGAGAAGATTGGAGAAACTTAATTTTTCGCCCAAAAATGAAAAAAAACGAAAGGGGTAACACTGTCGTTTTTTTTTCGGGTCGAAATTTTGAATTTTGATATCTCAGCTCTGGAAGGGTCTAGAGCCTCCATTTTTGCACTCAGGTCAAAGTCTCACAGCCCTCTATCATAATCCAGAGTTTTGAGAAGATTGGAGAAACTTAATTTTTCGCCCGAAAATGAAAAAAAACATAAGGGGTAACACTGTCGTTTTTTTTTCGGGTCGAAATTTTGAATTTTGATATCTCAGCTCTGGAAGGGTCTAGAGCCTCCATTTTTGCACTCAGGTCAAAGTCTCACAGCCCTCTATCATAATCCAGAGTTTTGAGAAGATTGGAGAAACTTAATTTTTCGCCCAAAAATGAAAAAAAACGAAAGGGGTAACACTGTCGTTTTTTTTTTTCGGGTCGAAATTTTGAATTTTGATATCTCAGCTCTGGAACGGTCTAGAGCCTCCATTTTTGCACTCAGGTCAAAGTCTCACAGCCCTCTATCATAATCCAGAGTTTTGAGAAGATTGGAGAAACTTAATTTTTCGCCCGAAAATGAAAAAAAACGAAAGGGGTAACACTGTCGTTTTTTTTTTCGGGTCGAAATTTTGAATTTTGATATCTCAGCTCTGGAAGGGTCTAGAGGCTCCATTTTTGCACTCAGGTCAAAGTCTCACAGCCCTCTATCATAATCCAGAGTTTTGAGAAGATTGGAGAAACTTAATTTTTTGCCCGAAAATGAAAAAAAACGTAAGGGGTAACACTGTCGTTTTTTTTTCGGGTCGAAATTTTGAATTTTGATATCTCAGCTCTGGAAGGGTTTAGAGCCTCCATTTTTGCACTCAGGTCAAAGTCTCACAGCCCTCTATCATAATCCAGAGTTTTGAGAAGATTGGAGAAACTTAATTTTTCGCCCAAAAATGAAAAAAAAAACGAAAGGGGTAACACTGTCGTTTTTTTTTCGGGTCGAAATTTTGAATTTTGATATCTCAGCTCTGGAACGGTCTAGAGCCTCCATTTTTGCACTCAGGTCAAAGTCTCACAGCCCTCTATCATAATCCAGAGTTTTGAGAAGATTGGAGAAACTTAATTTTTCACCCGAAAATGAAAAAAAACGAAAGGGGTAACACTGTCGTTTTTTTTTCGGGTCGAAATTTTGAATTTTGATATCTCAGCTCTGGAAGGGTCTAGAGCCTCCATTTTTGCACTCAGGTCAAAGTCTCACAGCCCTCTATCATAATCCAGAGTTTTGAGAAGATTGGAGAAACTTAATTTTTCGCCCGAAAATGAAAAAAAACATAAGGGGTAACACTGTCGTTTTTTTTTCGGGTCGAAATTTTGAATTTTGATATCTCAGCTCTGGAAGGGTCTAGAGCCTCCATTTTTGCACTCAGGTCAAAGTCTCACAGCCCTCTATCATAATCCAGAGTTTTGAGAAGATTGGAGAAACTTAATTTTTCGCCCAAAAATGAAAAAAAAACGAAAGGGGTAACACTGTCGTTTTTTTTTCGGGTCGAAATTTTGATATCTCAGCTCTGGAAGGGTCTAGAGCCTCCATTTTTGCACTCAGGTCAAAGTCTCACAGCCCTCTATCATAATCCAGAGTTTTGAGAAGATTGGAGAAACTTAATTTTTCGCCCGAAAATGAAAAAAAACGAAAGGGGTAACACTGTCGTTTTTTTTTTTCGGGTCGAAATTTTGAATTTTGATATCTCAGCTCTGGAAGGGTCTAGAGGCTCCATTTTTGCACTCAGGTCAAAGTCTCACAGCCCTCTATCATAATCCAGAGTTTTGATAAGATTGGAGAAACTTAATTTTTTGCCCGAAAATGAAAAAAAACGTAAGGGGGTAACACTGTCGTTTTTTTTTCGGGTCGAAATTTTGAATTTTGATATCTCAGCTCTGGAAGGGTTTAGAGCCTCCATTTTTGCACTCAGGTCAAAGTCTCACAGCCCTCTATCATAATCCAGAGTTTTGAGAAGATTGGAGAAACTTAATTTTTCGCCCGAAAATGAAAAAAAAAACGAAAGGGGTAACACTGTCGTTTTTTTTTCGGGTCGAAATTTTGAATTTTGATATCTCAGCTCTGGAACGGTCTAGAGCCTCCATTTTTGCACTCAGGTCAAAGTCTCACAGCCCTCTATCATAATCCAGAGTTTTGAGAAGATTGGAGAAACTTAATTTTTCGCCCGAAAATGAAAAAAAAACGAAAGGGGTAACACTGTCGTTTTTTTTTTTCGGGTCGAAATTTTGAATTTTGATATCTCAGCTCTGGAAGGGTCTAGAGGCTCCATTTTTGCACTCAGGTCAAAGTCTCACAGCCCTCTATCATAATCCAGAGTTTTGAGAAGATTGGAGAAACTTAATTTTTCGCCCGAAAATGAAAAAAAACGAAAGGGGTAACACTGTCGTTTTTTTTTCGGGTCGAAATTTTTAATTTTGATATCTCAGCTCTGGAAGGGTCTAGAGCCTCCATTTTTGCACTCAGGTCAAAGTCTCACAGCCCTCTATCATAATCCAGAGTTTTGAGAAGATTGGAGAAACTTAATTTTTCGCCCAAAAATGAAAAAAAATGAAAGGGGTAACACTGTCGTTTTTTTTTTCGGGTCGAAATTTTGAATTTTGATATCTCAGCTCTGGAAGGGTCTAGAGCCTCCATTTTTGCACTCAGGTCAAAGTCTCACAGCCCTCTATCATAATCCAGAGTTTTGAGAAGATTGGAGAAACTTAATTTTTCGCCCGAAAATGAAAAAAAACGAAAGGGGTAACACTGTCGTTTTTTTTTCGGGTCGAAATTTTGAATTTTGATATCTCAGCTCTGGAAGGGTCTAGAGCCTCCATGTTTGCACTCAGGTCAAAGTCTCACAGCCCTCTATCATAATCCAGAGTTTTGAGAAGATTGGAGAAACTTAATTTTTCGCCCGAAAATGAAAAAAAACGTAAGGGGTAACACTGTCGTTTTTTTTTCGGGTCGAAATTTTGAATTTTGATATCTCAGCTCTGGAAGGGTCTAGAGCCTCCATTTTTGCACTCAGGTCAAAGTCTCACAGCCCTCTATCATAATCCAGAGTTTTGAGAAGATTGGAGAAACTTAATTTTTCGCCCAAAAATGAAAAAAAAACGAAAGGGGTAACACTGTCGTTTTTTTTTTCGGGTCGAAATTTTGAATTTTGATATCTCAGCTCTGGAAGGGTCTAGAGCCTCCATTTTTGCACTCAGGTCAAAGTCTCACAGCCCTCTATCATAATCCAGAGTTTTGAGAAGATTGGAGAAACTTAATTTTTCGCCCGAAAATGAAAAAAAACATAAGGGGTAACACTGTCGTTTTTTTTTCGGGTCGAAATTTTGAATTTTGATATCTCAGCTCTGGAAGGGTCTAGAGCCTCCATTTTTGCACTCAGGTCAAAGTCTCACAGCCCTCTATCATAATCCAGAGTTTTGAGAAGATTGGAGAAACTTAATTTTTCGCCCAAAAATGAAAAAAAACGAAAGGGGTAACACTGTCGTTTTTTTTTCGGGTCGAAATTTTGAATTTTGATATCTCAGCTCTGGAACGGTCTAGAGCCTCCATTTTTGCACTCAGGTCAAAGTCTCACAGCCCTCTATCATAATCCAGAGTTTTGAGAAGATTGGAGAAACTTAATTTTTCGCCCAAAAATGAAAAAAAACGAAAGGGGTAACACTGTCGTTTTTTTTTCGGGTCGAAATTTTGAATTTTGATATCTCAGCTCTGGAACGGTCTAGAGCCTCCATTTTTGCACTCAGGTCAAAGTCTCACAGCCCTCTATCATAATTCAGAGTTTTGAGAAGATTGGAGAAACTTAATTTTTCGCCCGAAAATGAAAAAAAACGAAAGGGGTAACACTGTCGTTTTTTTTTTTCGGGTCGAAATTTTGAATTTTGATATCTCAGCTCTGGAAGGGTCTAGAGGCTCCATTTTTGCACTCAGGTCAAAGTCTCACAGCCCTCTATCATAATCCAGAGTTTTGAGAAGATTGGAGAAACTTAATTTTTTGCCCGAAAATGAAAAAAAACGTAAGGGGTAACACTGTCGTTTTTTTTCGGGTCGAAATTTTGAATTTTGATATCTCAGCTCTGGAAGGGTTTAGAGCCTCCATTTTTGCACTCAGGTCAAAGTCTCACAGCCCTCTATCATAATCCAGAGTTTTGAGAAGATTGGAGAAACTTAATTTTTCGCCCAAAAATGAAAAAAAAAACGAAAGGGGTAACACTGTCGTTTTTTTTTCGGGTCGAAATTTTGAATTTTGATATCTCAGCTCTGGAACGGTCTAGAGCCTCCATTTTTGCACTCAGGTCAAAGTCTCACAGCCCTCTATCATAATCCAGAGTTTTAAGAAGTTTGGAGAAACTTAATTTTTCGCCCAAAAATGAAAAAAAACGAAAGGGGTAACACTGTCGTTTTTTTTTTCGGGTCGAAATTTTGAATTTTAATATCTCAGCTCTGGAAGGGTCTAGAGCCTCCATTTTTGCACTCAGGTCAAAGTCTCACAGCCCTCTATCATAATCCAGAGTTTTGAGAAGATTGGAGAAACTTAATTTTTCGCCCGAAAATGAAAAAAAACGAAAGGGGTAACACTGTCGTTTTTTTTTTTCGGGTCGAAATTTTGAATTTTGATATCTCAGCTCTGGAAGGGTCTAGAGCCTCCATTTTTGCACTCAGGTCAAAGTCTCACATAATTCAGAGTTTTGAGAAGATTGGAGAAACTAAATTTTTCGCCCGAAAATGAAAAAAAACGAAAGGGGTAACACTGTCGTTTTTTTTGGGTCGAAATTTTGAATTTTGATATCTCAGCTCTTGAAGGGTCTAGAGCCTCCATTTTTGCACTCAGGTCAAAGTCTCACAGCCCTCTATCATAATCCAGAGTTTTGAGAAGATTGGAGAAACTTAATTTTTCGCCCAAAAATGAAAAAAAACGAAAGGGGTAACACTGTCGTTTTTTTTTTCGGGTCGAAATTTTGAATTTTAATATCTCAGCTCTGGAAGGGTCTAGAGCCTCCATTTTTGCACTCAGGTCAAAGTCTCACAGCCCTCTATCATAATCCAGAGTTTTGAGAAGATTGGAGAAACTTAATTTTTCGCCCAAAAATGAAAAAAAACGAAAGGGGTAACACTGTCGTTTTTTTTCGGGTCGAAATTTTGAATTTTGATATCTCAGCTCTGGAAGGGTCTAGAGCCTCCATTTTTGCACTCAGGTCAAAGTCTCACAGCCCTCTATCATAATCCAGAGTTTTGAGAAGATTGGAGAAACTTAATTTTTCGCCCGAAAATGAAAAAAAACGTAAGGGGTAACACTGTCGTTTTTTTTTTCGGGTCGAAATTTTGAATTTTGATATCTCAGCTCTGGAAGGGTCTAGAGCCTCCATTTTTGCACTCAGGTCAAAGTCTCACAGCCCTCTATCATAATCCAGAGTTTTGAGAAGATTGGAGAAACTTAATTTTTCGCCCAAAAATGAAAAAAAACGAAAGGGGTAACACTGTCGTTTTTTTTTTCGGGTCGAAATTTTGAATTTTGATATCTCAGCTCTGGAAGGGTCTAGAGCCTCCATTTTTGCACTCAGGTCAAAGTCTCACAGCCCTCTATCATAATCCAGAGTTTTGAGAAGATTGGAGAAACGTAATTTTTCGCCCAAAAATGAAAAAAAAACGAAAGGGGTAACACTGTCGTTTTTTTTTCGGGTCGAAATTTTGAGTTTCAATATCTCAGCTCTGGAAGGGTCTAGAGCCTCCATTTTTGCACTCAGGTCAAAGTCTCACAGCCCTCTATCATAATCCAGAGTTTTGAGAAGATTGGAGAAACTTAATTTTTGGCCCGAAAATGAAAAAAAACGTAAGGGGTAACACTGTCGGTTTTTTTTCGGGTCGAAATTTTGAATTTTGATATCTCAGCTCTGGAAGGGTCTAGAGCCTCCATTTTTGCACTCAGGTCAAAGTCTCACAGCCCTCTATCATAATCCAGAGTTTTGAGAAGATTGGAGAAACGTAATTTTTCGCCCGAAAATGAAAAAAAAACGAAAGGGGTAACACTGTCTTTTTTTTTTCGGGTCGAAATTTTGAATGTTGATATCTCAGCTCTGGAAGGGTCTAGAGCCTCCATTTTTGCACTCAGGTCAAAGTCTCACAGCCCTCTATCATAATCCAGAGTTTTGAGAAGATTGGAGAAACTTAATTTTTCGCCCGAAAATGAAAAAAAACGAAAGGGGTAACACTGTCGTTTTTTTTTCGGGTCGAATATTTGAGTTTCGATATCTCAGCTCTGGAGGGGTCTAGAGCCTCCATTTTTGCACTCAGGTCAAAGTCTCACAGCCCTCTATCATAATCCAGAGTTTTGAGAAGATTGGAGAAACTTAATTTTTCACCCGAAAATGAAAAAAAACGAAAGGGGAAAACAAACGAAATCATAATACAGAGTTTTGAGAAGATTGGGCTTCCTGAGCTTAGATATTGAGATCCCACGTAGGACCGTCCCGAAATTCCACTATTTTTATAATGGGATAAATGCTACGTGGGATCTCAATATCTCAGCTCAGGAAGGGTCTAGAGACTCCATTTTGCACTCAGGTCTAAGTCTCATGGCCCTCTATCAGAAGCTAGAGTTTTGAGAAGATTGGAGAAACTCAAAATTTCGCCCCCCGAAGAAAAACGACAGTGTTACCCCCTTTCGTTTTTTTTCGGGGGGCGAAATTTTGAGTTTCTCTAATCTTCTTGAAACTCTGGATTCTGATAGAGGGCCATGAGACTTAGACCTGAGTGCAAAAATGGAGTCTCTAGACCATTCCTGAGCTGAGATATTGAGATCCCACATAGCATTTATCCCATTATAAAAATAGTGGGTTATTGGGCAAATAGTGGGTTTGTTGACACGTGGTTTTTAAGCTTAGCTTTCAGAATTTTGGGATGAAAACCCAAAATGTCTTGATCAAGGACAGCTAAAAAAACATTAAAACACTAATATATAAATAATATATACACACACTTATATTTATTATTTGATCAAAACTACAGTAAAAATGTGAAATATTGTGTGTGTAATGTGTAATTTTCAGCATCATTACTCCAGTCTTCAGTGTCACGTGATCCTTCAGAAATCACTCTGATATCAGGATCTGATGCTCAATAAACATTTGTGATTATTATCAATGTTAAAAAAAGTTCATATTTTTGTGGAAACATACATTTTATCTCTCAGGATTGAGAGATGAATAGCAATGTCAAAAGAACAGCATTTATCTGAAATAGAATCGTTTGTAACATTATAAATGTCTTTACTGTCACTTCTGATCATTTGAATGCACCCGCTAATCAATAAAAGTATTGATTTCTTACCTCAAACTTGAGAGCAAACATATAAAAAGTAAAGTACATGAGTGCTGATGTCAGTTGTGTTGATCCACGGGCCCGCTGGAGGAACACAGAATATGATCATGGGTTATACATGAAAATATCCTTATTTTTCACAGTGCACATTTAGCAAACAAGTTACAATCTTAAATCATATTTATGTGCATGAAGAAAATCTCATGTGATTGTACTAAATGTAATTAAAACAAACATGACATATGATATGAGCTCACACACACAGGCTCATGTAATTAAACACACACTAAAACACAGCCGTGTGTTGCTCAGAGACGCAATTACAAATGACTTTCCTCGAAATAGAGCAAACATGCAAGCTGTGCCTAACATGTAAGGCTGCTTATTAACTTATTGTATAAAATCAATATGATATCTGGAGAAAAACAAGTCTTCGTGTGATATTTACTGACTATATTAAATGATAAATCACGTCTATAGTAGCGATCTCTGGATGTGTGTGAGGGATTATACTCGATAATATCAGATCGCACATCACGATATAAGTTTTACCACACACTCCTAGTACTTTCTGCCTTCTTGCTCGCCATCAGTCAGCACTTCCCATGATGCTCTCTGCTCAGTTCACTTCTCTCGTGATGATGAGGATGTTATTGATGCGATGCTTTCATGGCTCAGGTATGTAATGTACTGTAATGTACTGTTAGCGTGAGAGATATCATGACGGATATGATTGAAACACTATCCATAAAAACGGGAAGAGCACGAAAGCAGCTCGCTTAAAAGCAACATTTCACAACGCCTGGAATATCAATACAGCCACGCCGGCAGGGGGCACGCAAAGCGGGGGTGCAGTTTTCACAGGATTGCAAATTTGTGTTAATTTAATATTTAACGTTACTCATTTTTTTTTGTCATTTATTTGTAATAAATACTTTAAATGGGCTATTTAAACAGTATTAGGCCTATTCATCTGTTCAATTATGTACTTTAAAACATGTGTGCGGAGTGTGATGTCATATTGTGTGTGGAAAGAATTCGTCGGCAGCCGCTCAAAAATAAGTAAAAAAACAATTTCATCCGCAGTCGCATTACTCCCATAGATTACTCCTGAGCAAGTCCAGTCCAAAGACCGGAATTATCCGTTTTATTAAAGCAGAACTCTGGTTAATTTTAACATTGAGCTAATTTTTTGTACATCTGGAGTGTCTCAGTATGGACAAAAACGAAATGTGGGTCAGACTCAGTACAGACAAAAATGTTGCCTACACCATGTTATCGTCTTTTTAAAATTCACACCTTAGTGTTGACTTTAATGGGGCATGTTCTAAACCTGCTTTAATTTAGCCTCTTAAAGGAGTAGTCCACTTTTAAAAAAAGCCTTTCTGCTGTTATCTCGGGACGCTTGTCCCGAGAAAAAATGGCGTTCGTCAGGTCCAGTTTTGTCTCCAGCCTCTCACGGGGATTTCGGATGCCCCAACGCCTGCGATGAGAGGACCAACGCCTGTGAGGAGACAACTCAACGCCTGCGATATGTTATGGCGCCGTTTTATGCATAAACAATATTTATATTTATATATAAACAATATAAATGTAAGCCAGAGGAGAACTGGCCCCCGACTGAGCCTGGGTTCTCCCAAGGTTTTTTCTCCATCCAATCTGATGGAGTTTTGGTTCCTTGCCACTGTCGCCTTGCTTTTGGCTTGCTCAGTTGGGGTTATTTAGTGTTTAGCAATATTATTGATCTGTGTTACTACTTTCATGTTATCACTGTGAAGCTGCTTTGATACAATCTGTATTGTGAAAAGCGCTATACAAATAAATGTGACTTGACTTGACTTAAAAAAAACGTTTGCTGATAATTTACTCACCCCCATGTCATCCAAGATGTCCACGTCTTTCTTTCTTCAGTTGAAAAGAAATTAAGGTTTTTGATGAAAACATTCCAGGATTTTTCTCCAAATAATGGACTTCAATGGGGTCCAAACGGTTCAAGGTCCAAAAGACAGTTTCAGTGCAAACTGTTCAAAGGGCTTTAAACAATACCAGACGTTAAGTTTTATGAGCTCAAATGCTCGCCTTCCTTTTCAAATGGCACTTAGAGGCTTTTGCATCTGAACTCTTCATATATAAATATATGACTTACCTCAACCCCATCCCTAAACCTAACCGTCCGTCACTGGGGTTAATGCCATTTATGAGTCTTCCCCTACCATCCTAGGGGAAAAAAAGATCGCTCCCCAGATGTAGATCTACATTTTGCTTCGTTTCGCTCGGACATTTGACGGCGTGTACAGACACGCGGATAGCTCAAAATGCGTAGAGATAACACGCCACTTGACTCGAAAGTGGCGTGTATGTTTACGCAAAAGTCACGAATCTTTTTCCGAGTCATTTGGTTCATTCAAAGAACGAAACGAATTTGTTTTAAATTGTAATAATATTTCACAATAAACCTTTTTTTAATCAAATAAAACATTAAAAATCTTACCCAATGCAAAACGTTTGGCTGGTCGTGTAAGTCTGAATATTTTTGCCGTAAGCAAAAATAAGTAATTTTTGTCTTTTGGACTCACGTTCACTTTTACTAAGGATTTACATTTAGTTTTATTTCCCTAACCTGCAAACTTTAGATTTTCTCTCAGCGCTGCCATTTCTTGTGCAACATTCAGTAGATGATCTGTGAACGGGCTGGAGGACAAACAAAGTTCACAAACAGAAAATCACTTTTGCCATTATGATAACAAGATGAGAGCCATGATAACACACTTATAAACTTTACAGTATCTGGACTTTCTGTAACTCTAAAGTCACATTTCAAAGCATTTAAAAGTCTAATGTGTCAGAGAAAACTTGTATTAAATGAAAGTGATGTAGAGTAAGAGCATCGAGCGAGGGACAGATGGAGGAAGCCGAAGCTCATCTGGCGTTTGGTCACGTCTGATCTCAGGCCAGTCTTTCCCATGAGCACTCACTGCGATTAGCATCACTCTTCAGGAAATGGATGAGTGTGTGTGTGTGTAATGTTTATCGATGCTTTAGTAATGTAAACCCCTGTTTATGGAGCCGGGAAAGCATCAGGGTTCGTACAGACAATCCCAGGACTTTTCAAGCACTACTTTTTTTTGTTTTTCAAGGACTTCAATCAGAGATCTCACTTAGGAAACAATATCTACATTATCTTTCAAATTCTAAAAAGGTATTTAAACTCAAAAAACAAAATGGTAGCAGATGCGAAGACTGGACACTTTCAGCATTGAAAGGATACGATGACAAAGATATCGCTTTTCTTCTTAAAACTGTTTTTTTCTCCTATGAATATATGATTAACCTGAAGAATAAAAGCTGAATCATATACTTGGATATTTATATGAGCAATATCACACTCTATAAAAATTAATTTCCCATATAGACCATTTCACAAGATGTAAACAACACTGGTCCAGAAGCACTTCCTGTTTCAGTTTTTTAACGCTACATAAAAGCTGGGATAAAATACAACCAACAGAACATATAAAACTGAATCAAAAAGTTAAACAAACATCTTTAAGATGTTTTCTTTACATGTGAAATAAAGAAAACAGTTACAAACTGAAACAGGAAGTCCGTCTGGACCAGTGTTGTTTACATCTTGTGAAATGGTCTATATTCTCTTTCTATAATTCAAGCACTTTGAGTACTTCTTCCAAAAGATGTCTGTTTTTAAGGGTTTTCCAGGACTTCAATGTCAAAAAGTCGAATTCAAGCACTTCACGCATCTTGTACGAACCCTGTCTGAGTGTTGGAGAACAAAACAAAGCGTTGGAAGTCAGTCGCGTTCAATGTGTTTTGTGAGTGTGTTTAAGTCACAGTGTAGTGTTATGTGAATAATGTGAATAAGGAGGAGGACAATGATTTGATCTCTCTGTATCTTCCCTGTCACTGTGATGAGTGTGTGTGTGTGTGTGTGTACGGTTGCCATGGCAGCGGGATCTGGTGTGTACGGTTGCCATGGCAGCGGGATCTGATGAGGTCTCTGGACACCAGAGAGGATGAGCTTGATCTCCCGGAGGGCAGAAGTGACCCGACGATACACACCCTCCTGTTTCCCTCTGGAAGAAGACAGAACACACACGCACAATCATATTAGAGCCAAATCTCACACAGTCATAAATACACGTTAGATTATTTATCATGCATGCTGAACTGTGTATTGTAAAAATAATATATACACACACACACACACACATATATATATATATATATATATATATATATATATATAAAAGAGTTCAGATGCAAAAGCCTCTAAGTGGCATTTGAAATTCTCTTCTAGAATAATAATTTTTATCAAGCTTGTATATTTAAATTCAGTAATTTCACTTAAATGGCAATTCATAGGTAATCTTCATTGCCATTTAAGTGAAATTACTGAACTTAAATAAACAAGCTTGATAAAAATTAACATTCTTGAAGAAAATTTCAAATGGCATTTAGAGGCTTTTGCATCTGAACTCTTCATATATATATATACATATATATATATATATATATATATATATATATATATATATATATATTATAAAGGCTACATACAGTACTGGTCAAAAGTTTGGACACATTCACTACTTTGAATGTTTTTGACAGAAGCATCGTTACTCCAGTCTTCAGTATCACATGATCCTTCAGAAAAAAAAAATACATAAACATAAAAAAAAAACCATAATTTAATATAATAAAAAAAATCAAATCAAATGGACGTGTTGCTGTTATATGTTTATCGCAGGAGGAAACCAAAGGGCCATTCCAGCGCCTGCTCAGCATTTTTAATGTCACACACCCCAGACGCATTACACCCCACAAAGACAATTTTTCAGAAAGATGTATTTTGGAGAAGACGCATTAGCAACCGTGCGTTCACAGAACAAGTCGTCATTCTAGTGACTCATGCGTTTCAGAGGAAAGAAAGAGCAGAAATGTGCTACTCCACATTAGCTGCGAACACCAGAACACACAGCGAGAGTGTTAGCAGGTGTGTGTGTGTGCGCCATACATCAATTTAATTGGGCGAAACTGTCCAGCACAGCAAAAAAATGAGGTAAAGGATGGCAGTTCCTAAAGAAGAGCTTTTTTGCCCTATTTTACATACGTAATAAAGACGCACAACAACTCGACACACACCTTTACATGACCAAATGTGATCAATGTCTTATATTATTATTGCTTATATTTCGTGTAAGTGGTGTGTCATCAGCGAGACAGTAAGAAACCACATTGAAATGCCACTTTAGCAACCAAAAACCCAGAACACCCAAACTAACACACACTGCAAACACCCGAAAGCATCCTAATAACACAGATATGTGGACATGATCCACATTCACTGCATCCGCCATCTTACAAAGGTTAACGTGAGGCAGTTCGTCACTCACACTTACACATCAATGCCTGTTCATCACAAACATCACAACATTGGGGCTGTAAAAACCACAAGCTTTAAATTCCAGATGAGATGTTTTAACCTTTCAGAGGCGAGATTGCGCAGATTGGTGTTTTCTTTGTTGTTGCTTTTCGCAATATTGATAACCATCACAATATTACGGTGTCCGAGAAGGATCACAACACAATACAAACGCCACAACAACTATGTGTTGTGACGTTTGTATGCGTTTTCTGAATATGTAGTTGTTGTGGCGTTTGTATGTGTTGTGACCCTTCTCGGCCACCGTACAATATGTTCTAAAATAAAACATCATTCGTAGATGTTATAAGTACACAGATTGGTGTTTTTTTAAATACGTTTAATTTTTATTAGAATTGTATGTCAACAACAATAAAACAAAAAGGAAAAAAATAAAATAAAATAAATAACATACATTGAACAAAATCAGAGGAGGTCCCTAGTGCAATTGAAACAAAAAATAAGTGTAGTTGTACTCATCGGATTCACTGATCACTAAACCTTACATTTACAATACTTCTACCATCTTTTGCATATTTACCAGAAACCCAATCACACAAACTTAACATACAGTATTGGGATGAACAGTTATGCAGATAGGGCCATTTTCTCAAATTTTCTTTAAATGCCGATTCAGATTGGTGTTTTTATGCAGAATTATCACAGAAATGATCAACTAAATGCTGTGAAAATCATCCGCTAATGTCTTTTGCAGACGTATAGTTGTGCTCAGTTAACACACACCGTACAGAATCTGTAAAATGTTCATTATTTTAGCCATAATGAGAGGGATCATTCAATACATGCCGTCCTAAATGAGATATTTGACATAAAAGATGTTTACATATAGTCCACAAGACAAAAAAAAACAAAAAACGTCTGAATTTATAAAAACGAGCCCGTTTAAAGTTTATAAACCCTTGATTCCTAATATTGTGCGTCATTACCTGGATGATCCAGGCGTTTTTATTTTTTGGTTTTGTTGTTTTTGCAGTTAAACTGGCCAATGTTCTTAAGAAAAATGCTCCAGGTCTCAAAGATTCTTTGGTTTTCCAGCATTTTTTGCATGTTTGAACCCTTTCCAGCGTGGACTGTGAGATTTTCAGATCCATCCTTTCACACTGAGGACAATTAAGGGACTCAAACACAACTATTGAAGAAGGTTCAAACATTCACTGATGCATTACCACAATGCGTTAAGAGCCGCGGGGTGCAAGAACAGCCATCACAGAACAAACACTCGTGGATCATCAGGTAAACAACACACTGTATTAACAATCAAAGGTTCATACATTTATTGTTCATAAATTCAGCAATTTCTTGCCCTATGGACTATATGTAAACATCTTTGTAAAATACCTTATTCAGGAAAGTACTAATTATAGTACTAATTAAGTACAAATTAAGTATATGCTTTGTATGATTTTAAATAATGAACATTTTGCAGATTCTACAACTTTTGAGCATGACTGTAATTCATGCATGTGAATAACTAGGTTGCACAGTCAACTTATCGAGTGTCTCGTCGGATTTGCCCCGTTCCAATATGACTTACAACAGCAGCAGCAGCACATAGAAACACACACTAATGAGGCATCTATGTAGCCTATATATATCTATGACCAAATAACATCGCTCTGAAATACCCAGAGACCAAATAACAGCAGCCTGGCAAACATCCACAACACGTGAGCACATGTTCTGTTCAGTGCTGGTACACTAAAGGACAGTGTGTGTAAGGCTGTGAATAAGCTTCAGCTCTGCGCTGATGAATGAGACTGGACGCTGGAGTCACTATATGAAGGTCAGTAGGTCAGTGAAACACATCCGGATCAAGTCTCTGTCCTCAAAGAGCCGCTGAACAGAGAGATCAGATCAACAGCACACATACACGAGACTGACTATACAGGCTTTACATGATACGTGCTTTTCTATGTGCTCAGAAACAACGACCTGGAAGCTCATGTACCAACGGTTTATAGCAATTTAGCAACATTAATTCTTGGGGAAGTGTCCTTGTTACACGTTACATTAGTTACTTAACTTTAAATGATGCTTTTACTACACAGTGGTATGAATAAGTTTTGGCACCCATGCTAAAGTTGCCTAAAAAGAGGAATAAAAAATCATCTTTTGGATATTGATCTTAATGTCTTAATTAGAAAAATGAGGAAAACTCCAACCTTTAAGGACACCAATTTTCTTTGTGAATGAATAATGTATCATAAATAAATAAATGTTTTTCCTTAAAATACAGGGTGCATAAGTCAGGGCACCCCTATGTTAAATTCCCATAGAGTCAGGCAGATTTTTATTTTTAAAAGCCAGTTATTTCATGGATCCAGGATAATATGCATCCTGATAAAGTTCCCTTGGCCTTTGGGATTAAAATATCCCCACATCATCACACACCTTCCACCACATCTAGAGATTGGCATGGGGTACTTTCCATAAGATCATCTTTCAATGCAAATCAAACCAGCTATTAGGCTAACTGAAGTAAAACCATGCCAATCTCTAGATGTGGTGGAAGGTGTGTGATGATGTGGGGATATTTTAATCCCAAAGGCCAAGGGAACTTTATCAGGATGCATATTATCCTGGATCCATGAAATAACTGGCTTTTAAAAATAAAAATCTGCCTGACTCTATGGGAATTTAACATAGGGGTGTCCTGACTTATGCACCCTGTATTTTAAGGAAAAACATTTATTTATTTATGATACATTATTCATTCACAAAGAAAATTGGTGTCCTTAAAGGTTGGAGTTTTCCTCATTTTTCTAATTAAGGCATTAAGATCAATATCCAAAAGAAGATTTTTTATTCCTCTTTTTAGGCAACTTTAACATGGGTGCCAAAACTTATTCATACCACTGTATGTTGAATGCTTGATTCTGATTGGTTGACAAACGTTTTCAGGGAAACATGGCTAAAGTAGTTCCAGGCTGGTTTTGACAGTTCAATATCACATCACCAAATGATATGAGTTATTTCAAAGGTCCATACAGAACCAACTCTCTCTCTCTCTCTCTCTTATATTGGTTTGCTATCCGCTCAAGCATCCATTACTCGCTCTAAAATTACATTTTGGTATTAGCAATGGAGGCTTGGGGTGAGATGCGTAAGAAATTAGTCCCACACACAAGAGCATTTTAAGGATAAAAACCTTTTACTGTCTATGAAAAAAACCCCTGACAAACACGTTGAAACACATAATCTAAACGATGTTTTTAGGCTATAAGAGGGAAAATTGGCTCTGGGCTGTTTAACGATAGGAAAACAATGGCATATGTTGTCAATTATTCCTTACATAATTGCCTGCAACTAACCCTAAACCAAACCCTATAAATACATGTAGTTAATTATTATTATTATTTATAAAACGGTTAGTTTCAATCCTTAATTCTGATTCTGATATTCACGATAAAACACGGCCGTGACCGTTTCGCCCAGCGGTTCTCATTACACATCACCCCTAGCAACCACTCTTAGCAACTAAACACATTCCAGACAGCAAACTGACATTGAATCAACGTGGAAACGACGTCTCTCATGACATTGAAACAACGTTGATTTTGCTCATCGAATTAACGTTGAACCAACGTCAGACGCGGCATTCTTCAAAGCTAAATGAAAATCGAAAATTGGTTTTTCATAACGTTGAAACAACGCGTTGATTTCAAGTTGATTTTCCGTTAGTTTTGAAAGAATGACGCGTCTGACGTTGGTTCAACGTTAATTCGATGAGCAAAACAATGTCAGATCAACGTTGTTTCTATGTCATATTTCCACGTTGATTCAATGTCAGTTTGCTATCTGGGATCTGATCCGAGATCGAGTTAGCGAGTGTACCTGCAATTACAGTAGCATTTTCCTTCAGGTCAGCCCTATAATAAAAAAATCCGTTTGAATGTCCGCTGCGATGTCTTGTCCTTTTAACAGATAGCTAAGGGATTTCCCCGCGTGCGGTCATCAGTTGCGTCGATCTTTGTTCTCCGTGATCACAAAGTTTGAGTCCTTTCAATGTAAAAGTCATCTCTGCTGACTGACTTACTCATAAAGACAGTCTTTGCCGCCATCTATTGGGGAAATAATGTTACGTGTTGCTGTTTACGGTCAGGGACTATTTTTTTCAGCGGAAGGAAGACTCCGCTCGTGACAATCAACGCCCTTCAAACAATACTCATAAATGTTTCTTGAGTATTTCACAGCAGCCCAGCTGTTTTAAATTGTAATAATATTTAATATTTTTACTGAATTTACTGTATCAAATAAATGCAGCCTTTATGAGCAGAAGAGACAAAAAATGTGGATCCATCTAAAACATTATATAATACAACTTTCCTGTGAAGAAATAAAAAATGAGAAACACGACCTGTAGGTCTACTTTTAACCGAACTTATCACTACGACCGAAACACTTCCCAGTGTTAAAAAAAAAAAAAAAAAATCAATGTTAATTTCTGGAACAAGAAGTTCCGATTTGCAAAGCAAGAGAAAAATGTGCCGTTCCCGCACAACAGCAGAGGAAGGTGACTTCCAGAAAAGCAAAAGGTCTTAGAAAGGGTTTCTGTTGGGGAGAGGAAATACTAAAATTGCTCTGCTGGCAAACAAACTTTGAATGTGAGTGTGTTGCAGAAAGAGTCGTGCGCTTGATCACTGTCTCGCTCCCAGAACGCTGACGCAAACACACCGGCCGAGACTCGTGAAAATAGCCCAGTGGAATCATGGGAGCTGTATTTCTCTCTGTGTAACTGGGTTAACAACACACAGATCTGAACACAGACAGCAGCGATTCTTCACCACACACACATGATTTATCTGGAGTGAAAAACAAATCCGTTATCTGTGCATTTACATAACCGTGGCCTTCAACGTGACCCACTTATTCATATGAAGAAGCATATTCTCATGTGGATATCACTGTTAAACAGGACGCTTTAAAGTCTTTTATATACGCTGGCCGAGCTGAAAGGTCTAAAGGTTTTGTGTGAATGAAGAGCACAACACACATCATCCTCATCATTTCTCTCTGATGAAGGTCTGCGAGATCAGAAGTATTAAGTGAGGCCGATTAAAAAAATATCACTCATGCAAATGGATGTGCAAGACAGGAAGAAAACTGCAATCAACCAACCAGAACACCTTAGCAACCTCCTAGCAATGACCCAGAACACCTTAGCAACCTCCTAGCAATGACCCAAAACACCTTAGCAACCTCCTAAAAATGACCCAGAACACCTTAGCAACCTCCTAGCAATGACCCAGAACACCCTAGCAACCTCCTAAGCTTAGAAACCACCTATCAACCGCTGAGAACACATTAGCAACCTCCTAGCAACCACCCAGAAAATCATCTTAGCAACCTTCTATCATCTACTCAAAACACCTCAGCAACTTCCTAGCAAGCACCCAGAACATCATCGTAGCAAACCTCCCATTAACCTCTCAAAACAACATAGGTAATTCCTAACAACCACCCAGGACAGCATCTTAGCAACCTCCAATCATCTACTCAAAACACCTTAGCAACTTCTTAGCAACCACCCAGAACATCATCTTAGCAACCTCCCATTAATCACTCAAAACAACATAGGAACTTCCTATCATCTACTCAAAACACCTTAGCAACCTCCTATCATCCACTTAGAACACCTTAGCAACTTCCTAGCAACCACACAGAACATCATCGTAGCAACCTCCCATTAACCTCTCAAAACAACATAGGGACTTCCTAGCAACCACCCAGAACAGCATCTTAGCAACCTCCTATCATCTACTCAAAACACCTTAGCAACTTCCAAGCAACCACCCAGAACATCATCTTAGCAACCTCCTATTAACCACTCAAAACACCTTAACAACTTCCTAGCAACCACCCAGAACAGCATCTTAGCAACCTCCTATCATCTACTCAAAACACCAAAGCAACCTCCTATCATCTACTCAAAACAGCTTAGCAACCTCCTATCATCTACTCAAAACACCTTAGCAACCTCCTATCATCCACTTAGAACACCTTAGCAACTTCCTGGCAACCACCCAGAACATCATCTTAGCAACCTCCTATTAATCACTCAAAACAACATAGGAACTTCCTAGCAACCACCCAGAACAGCATCTTAGCAACCTCCTATCATCTACTCAAAACACCAAAGCAACCTCCTATTATCTACTCAAAACAGCTTAGCAACCTCCTATCATCTACTCAAAACACCTTAGCAACCTCCTATCATCCACTTAGAACACCTTAGCAACTTCCTAGCAACCACCCAGAACATCATCTTAGCAACCTCCTATTAATCACTCAAAACAACATAGGAACTTCCTAGCAACCACCCAGAACAGCATCTTAGCAACCTCCTATCATCTACTCAAAACACCTTAGCAACCTCGTATCATCTACTCAAAACACCTTAGCAACCTCCTATCATCTACCCAAAACACCTCAGCAACCTCCTATCATCCACTTAGAAAACCTTAGCAACTTCCTAGCAACCACCCAGAACATCATCTTAGCAACCTCCTATTAATCACTCAAAACAACATAGGAACTTCCTAGCAACCACCCAGAACAGCATCTTAGCAACCTCCTATCATCTACTCAAAACACCTTAGCAACCTCGTATCATCTACTCAAAACACCTTAGCAACCTCCTATCATTTACCCAAAACACCTTAGCAACCTCCTATCATCCATTTAGAACACCTTAGCAACCTCCTAGCAATCACCCAGAACATCATAGCAACCTCCATTCAACCACTTAGAACATCTTTGCCACATGTTAGAAACCTCCTAGCAACCAACCAGAACACATTAGCAACCTACTTAGATATGTCTACTTAGATACAACCTACTTAGCAATTAAATATTTAACTAATATAAATAGTAAAAAACAAGATAGAATAAAATCAGCTCTGACGAGGTAAAGATGCTAAACGACTAAAGACCTAATCCGACAGTAAACTCATGCAAGTTCTTAATAAGCAGTGCTTGTCTTAAATGTACGTACAGCTGCTGACTGACAGCCATAGTAAGTCACACTGGGTTAGAAACACTCACCCGCACTCACTTGACCTCTGACCTTTAATGAGCATTCCACACAGGAGTCAGCCACAATCTCCACTTCTGCAAGATAAAAAAAATCACATTTATGCATCTGACGTTTGATATTAATCAACACAACACACTAAATTATACAGTGAGTGCTTACTTCCAATCCCTCTGCACTTCTGATGCTCCAGACAGGTTTCCCCAGACCAACACTGACAGCGGCAGCGGACTCACACACATCTGTGTTTTACTGCGCCGCAATCTCAACGTCAAACGCAATTACATGCGTCTTCTGTCAGGAGTTATTGATGAGGAGTCCTTCATCAGGCCAGAGACCCTGAACACATCCATCTCTACATCACATCCCTCACACACAGCCAACACTCGCAGTCACGTTCAGACATTCACAGCTGTTTGTGACGCAATAATGAGCGTATCGACGCACACCACAGAGATAACTGCAAACATTTATACTGATAAAGAGTTTATATTGACTTCCACTGCGGATTACTTAAACAACAGGAAAATAACAAGTTGTAAAATTCATCAATTATTAAACAAATTCAATTCATTTGCAGAAGACAATTGTAGTTAACTAAAACAAAAAATTTAATTATTTACTATATACTTAACTAAGATTATTTAAAATTAAATATATTTTAAAAAAGTACTAAAGTAACAAATTAAAATTAATCAATATAAATATGATAAAATATTTATTATTTAATATTTGTTTTTATTTAAAATTCAACAATAAATAAAAATAAAATAATACACATATATAATAAAGAAAAAAATGACAAAAATAAAACAAATAATAATCATGACAAACTTTAAGAAAAATTAAATGAAATTAAAATAAATGAAAAAAAAAACAATATCTCGATAATAGTAAAACAAAACTGGTCATTATTAAGCTCAATTTTGTTCAATAACAGTGCCAATTTTGACACTATTATTCTCATTACTGAGAGTTCCTCAGTTATGAAACAATGAGTAGCAAAAGAGAGCCGTAAAATCCCCAAAAAATAATATTAAAACTGACTCAAAATTCAGCCACTTTTAGGCAGTGGTTATTGGTCAACGGCCAAAAAAATCTCAAAAATAACACTAATATTGACTAATGAAAGATTATATTAATTTTCTAGGTCTTAAAATCGCTATGGATGATAAATATGAAAGCAAAACAACAACAGCAAATGAGAAATAAAACACTTTATTGGTGTAAACGTTACACAAGGATTTCAAGTAAGATTGCAATGAGAAAGCAGTAACACTTTTAAACGACATTCTCAAGTAAAACTCAGGGCTCAGGCTTCTCCTCGCGCTGCTCCTTCTCCATCAGCTCGCGTCTCTTCTCCAGGTAGAGGTTGTGGAGATACTCGTCAGGTGTGATCCCTGCGTGTGTGAGCTCCATCATGATCTTCTCCAGGCGAGAGAGAGTCCTGGCGCTCGTCACCTTACGCCCGCTGATGTAGAGCGAGAACTGCCTGAAGTCCATCAGCCGACACGAGTCCACCTCACACAGGTTCCTCAGCTCCTCGGGCCGCTCCACCGCGGGGAAGAAGCTCAGGCCGGACATGCGCTGCAGGTCCGCCAGGCTCACCTGGAAGTCTGTGAGGGGGCGATCGAACCCGATGGGAGAGTTCGGGACCACGAACGCCCCGACAGCCAGAGAGTCCGGAGACGAGTCTTTCTGCGCGAGGACCACCTTGAAGAGGTGAGTGGGAACCGCAACGTCGTCTTTCCCGATCAGCTGTCACAGGAATCGGGATTAGCGCTGGTTAATTACACTATATTTATACAGCACATTTAACAACAACCACGGCTGACCATATAACGTTTAACTTATACTTTTATTGATAAAACAACATAAAAACAAGGAAAATATCCAAAGAAATACATTTTATATATATTTTATCAACCTTGTCCTCCTGGATTATTTCATTTATTTATTGGAGGTTTACATTTTATTTTAACTACCTTCCCATTCTGGATTATCAATGTTTTTTTTATTATATTTTTATATCATATATTTATTGAAAAAAAACAACTAATAATAATATATATACTTAATTATTATTATTAGTTGTTTTTTTTCAATAAATATATGATATAAAAATATAATAAAAAAACATTGATAATATATATATATATTATATATATATATGTTTTATATATATATGTTTTCTCTATTTTTTTTTTTTTTTACATTTTATTTTAACTACCTTCCCATTCTGGATTATCAATGTTTTTTTTGTTCTATATTTTTTACATAAAAAATAATAATAATAAATAAACATACATATATATATATATATATATATATATATATATATATATATATATATATATAATTATATAATTATTATTATTTTTTTATTATTATCATTTATTTGTTTATTTTTCCAATATATATATATATATATATATACTTAATTATTATTATTATTATTTTAATAATAATTATAATTATTTTAATAATCCAGAATGGGAAGGTAGTTAAAATAAATAAAATAAAAAAAATAAAATATATATATATATATATATATACATACACACACACACACACACACACACACACACACACACACACACACACACACATATACTGTATATATATATATTATTTTTTTATTTTAACTACCTTCCCATTCTGGATTATCAATATTTTTTAAAAATATTTTTTAAATAAAAAATAATAATAAATATATATATATATATATATATATATATATATATATTTTTTTTTTTTTTAAATACCTTCCCATTCTGGATTATCAATGTTAGTGCTCGGTGCATTTAAACTCCGGCAGAATAAAGATGGACACATATGTATAATAATAATAAATTATAATAATAAATAATAAATGCCCCGCCCCTTTATTCTGCGTATGAATTACGTGTTCATTCCTGGGAGAAACTCAAGACTACAATGCAGGCGTTTCAGGAGTTCAGAAACATTGACACCGATATAGAGGAGAACGTGTTCATGCTCAAACAGCACACACTGAAGAAAGATGAACGTGAAAAAGCAGAATAGATGCTCTTTAATACAGACATTGTCCTCATTCACTTTCATTATAAAGAAAAGAGCAGCATGAACATCCTGCCAAGCATCTGCTGTTTGTGCTCCACACTAAATAATGACAGAATGATCTCTTTAACATGAATTTTGTTGATATCTCTATCTTATTGTGACAGCGGGACTATGAAAGCAAGCATCAGCTGATTATTATTATTATTATATCTGATGAAATTATGCAGATCAGAATGACAAAGCAAAACTGGAGCTGTCATGGTTCGACTGAGTTCCTCTCAAAGAACCGCCCGCACATTCACGGTTACCCAAATTCCCATCAGACGGCTCGCTGAATAAGCACATAATTCCCTGAAACGGGAGCGGATAGGCACACACACACACACACACATGTCCCCGGAGAATCAGTGCAGTGTGTGTTTAGATGGAGGTGACGTGGCTTCTGTCTCGGCTCATTTGCAAGAGTTCAGAGCCTCGGGGAACCTGTCTGTGTCCATTTACACACGCGCACAACCAAATCTGTCCCCGCGAAGCCAGCTGGAGTCATGTCTGTTATGCAAAACATCATTTTCATTCAGTCGTTAATATTATTACATAAAAGCGTAATCGATGAGGGGCGATACACGCAGAAATCATCGACTAAATGTCTGTTTGAGGTTGAAAAGACAGGCTTCGTATAGTTTAAGAGTCAGCTGATGTGTGAGAGCGTGTGAGGTGCGTGACCACCACCTGCTGGACAATCGTTATCATTACAGTTTCAGGTTTTATAATACTTTTCAAAAGCCTTCACTTTTCAGAATAATCAAGAGAGGAAAGCAAACATCTTTCTGAAACCAAAGTGTTTATGGCTAAAATACAGAAAAGTAAAAGAAAAAAAATGATATAAATGTAGGATTTCAAAGATATTTTCCATTTATGCTATAATAATAATTATAATTTTTCCATGATGTGTGCATTTTCTTAATGAGATTCTCTAATGACGAGTCTATCCTTCATATTCTTTATTAAAAAAACAAAAATGCTGTGAAACCAGAGAAAATTTGATACAGATGTAGGATTTTGAATGTATTTTGATAAGTGGCATATTAATAATTCCACAATGTGTGTGTGGTTTTCTGACATGTATTTTTTCTGTTGTGTTGTTTGTGTCGCTCACCTGATAGGAGACGCTCTTGTGTCCGTCCTCTCGCACCTGCTGCAGCATCAGAGGTCCCGACACCAGCCACACGTCACTGAACCTCTCCGTCAGATCTCTACAGTACATCTCCAACCTGAGCGGACATCACCGGCACATGATGAGTGCTGCCACACACACACACCCTTACTCACTCACTCTCACACACACACCTGTTCCAGAAGCCTGCGTTGTTCTCGTAGTTCTGTGGGACGATGTTGGACAGATAGAAAGTCTCTGCCATCGCTTGCTGTCGACAGAAAAATTATATTAAAATAATAAATGAAAAATGATATTTCAATAGGAAAGAAATTAATCTCTTTTAAGGAGCGATTAACAGCCTCTAAATATAATCATGAAAATAAGTTATGGAATCTTGCAATAAATAACTTTGTACTTTGTCCCTCCATATCCATAGTTGAATCACACTAATCTCTAAACTGTCTAAAATAATACTAAAATATACATATAAATATAAATATATAAATATATATACTATATATATATATATATGAAGAGTTCAGATGCAAAAGCCTCTAAATGCCATTTGAAATTTTCTTCTTTAATGATGATTTTTTATCAAGCTAGTATATTTAAGTTCAGTGATTTCACTTAAATGGCAATGAAGATTACCTATTAATTGTTATTTAAGTTAAATTACTGAACTTAAATATACAATTTTGATAAAAATCATCATTAAAGAAGAAAATTTCAAATGGCATTTAGAGGCTTTTGCATCTGAACTCTTCATATATATATATATATATATATATATATAATACTCTATATATATATATATATACTCTCTCTCTCTATATATATATATATATATATACAGTATATATATATATTAAGGGGCGTAACAATATATCACAATACAAAAATGCAAAATATGTAGTGTGTATAGTTCACCCAAAATCAAAAACACTGTGTGAGAATTCACAGAGTGAGTTTTAGTGTCAGTACTACATTAAACTTCTATATATATGATGTTTAATATAATATATAATAATGCAATGTGGGAATATTTGTACGTCCTGATAATGTAAAATATCTGATGTTACGAGTAAAAGTGTCCAAAATTATTTTATATCTAGTCAGTGACAGAGTGCAAGCATATATATCAACAATAATTCAGTTTTTTCAGCTTCAGAATCATGAATATTGATATTCTGGTGTCTCTATTGTCTGTGCTTTGGGTTTCAGCAACAAGTCCAACTCTATCCATTTACACACATCAAATTTAGTATTTTAATCAACATACAATTTTTTGTTAACCTTTTATCATGTGTCTTGGAGTATCGCAATAATATCGTATCGTGATCTTTACATCGTTACACCCCTAATGTATATAAATATAGTTATATTCTGTTTGATTGTTGTGAATGTACTGGACCTCAGAGATCTTGTTGTCTCCAGCCGGAGCCATGTGTCCGCGAGACCAGCCGCTCCTCAGGTAATCCTCGTTCCGGGCCGTGAAGGCTTCGGGAATCTCGGGATCCGGTTTAAATTTACAGTGTTTTCTGTCGGCTTGACCTGATGAAGAGTTCAAGAGCATCACGATCAGATGGTTCTCAGAGACGAGACCAGATTCACCCAGTGACCTATGACCCGACAGGTCCAGATCCACCCAGTAACAGGCCACTCACCCAGTAACCTCTGACCCGACAGGACCAGGCTCACCCAGTAACCTTTGACCCGACAGGACCAGGCTCACCCAGTAACCTCTGACCCGACAGGACCAGGCTCACCCAGTAACCTTTGACCCGACAGGACCAGACTCACCCAGTAACCTCTGACCCGACAGGACCAGGCCCACCCAGTAACCTCTGACCCGACAGGACCAGGCCCACCCAGTAACCTCTGACCCGACAGGACCAGGCCCACCCAGTAACCTCTGACCCGACAGGACCAGGCCCACCCAGTAACCTCTGACCCAACAGGACCAGGCCCACCCAGTAACCTTTGACCCGACAGGACCAGGCTCACCCAGTAACCTCTGACCCGACAGGACCAGGCCCACCCAGTAACCTCTGACCCGACAGGACCAGGCCCACCCAGTTACAGACCAGACTCACCCAGTAACCTTTGACCCGACAGGACCAGACTCACCCAGTAACCTTTGACCCGACAGATGTTCTGCCACCCATCTGGGCGTCCGGCGGCTCGTATCGTACGATAACACGTGGTTGGTGTAGAACCGGGTCTCGGCGCCGGTTTGCGGAAGACCGAAGCGCTCGATCAGGCGATGGGCGGAGCTTCCTGAAGATCACAGCAGATTTTACTCACATGACTTACACATAGCATCATATTTCAAAACTTTCAGTGATGTGTCATAACATAAATATTAATACAGTATTTCAACGGTCTAAAAAATTAAAGAAGAAAATAATACTTATTACCTAAGAATTTTTTATGACAGGAAAAAGAAACATTTTTGCATTTTTTTTTAATCATTTGGGACGTACAATAGAAATGAGTGTTCCTGATGTGATTATTTTCAGAATGTAATACTTCAAGCAATTAATTTTATTAGAAATTCATCTTATACAAAAGAAGAAGAGGGATCTGTGGAAACCAAATAACTTACAGATGATAAAATATACCTATAACCCATTTTGGAATAAAGTAAAAAGCACAGGAATTTTTGTAACTTAGCTAATGTTGTTATTAGAGAGATAATAATGATGTAACTTAGGCATTGAAAAATAAACTGACTTTTCACTGGGCAACAATGAGTGGAAATAAAAGTTTAATGTTTGTTCCTGTACAGAAACAACTAAATATCATTGGAGTAACAGTGAGACAACTTGCCCCGGTCTCCCCTCTACACACTCTCTCTCTCTCTCTCTCTCTCTCACTCATATGCATACATGAACTTTTGATCTGTTCAGCATCTCTTTATTAATCAGTAATGCATTTGTGATTCATCAAGTAGTTTTACCTGTGTGTGTTTTCTCTTCTTCATACTGATATAGTTTGAGAGAAACGTTAGTTTTACCTGTGTGTGTTTTCTCTTCTTCATACTGATATAGTTTAAGAGAAACGTTAGTTTTACCTGTGTGTGTTTTCTCTTCTTCGTACTGATATAGTTTGAGAGCCGCGACACCGGAACCAGCGCCGAACACGAAGCCGCTGATGAACCTCACTGACACCACATAAGACACCATCATTAAATATAATGGTTAATAACATTAAATTAAATATAACATCAGATACACAAGCGGTGTCTGTGAATGTGTGTGTGTGAGTGAAGAGCGGCGCGTGAGCCCTGAACATCAGACCGGTTTCATCACACCGCCGTCTAGCGGCCGAAACACAGAACTACACTAGAAGAACTCGCGCATGTGTGAAGAAAATGTACAACCTAAATATTTTACATTTAAATACAGATTATATGTGCAATATAACTCTATTAGCACGGCTGTGATTCGCATGGGTCTGACCGTATGTATGCATGATATTTATACACACATGCATACATATATATATATAGCTATATATATGAAGAGTTCAGATGCAAAAGCCTCTAAGTGCCATTTGAAATTTTCTTCTAAAATGATCATTTTTATCAAGCTTGTATATTTAAGTAAAGTGATTTCACTTAAATGGCAATGATAATTACATATTAATTGTTATTTAAGTGAAATTACTGAACTTAAATATACAAGTTTGGTAAAAATCATCTATAAAGAAGAAAATTTCAAATGGCATTTAGAGGCTTTTGCATCTGAACTCTTCATATATACATATATATTACCGTAATAATTGTAATTTATAATAATTATATATAATTATATTTATATACACACACACACACACGTGTATAGGTGTAAAATCATTTTACTGCTGTTTGATTGGAAACTAAAGAGGGCAAATCAGATTTCAAAGACGAGACAAAGATCAAATGATGCTTTATCAGTATTTATTGTTACTTTAATATACAAAAAGATAAAATTGAAATAATCCTTTCTAGTGTTTTCCTCTAACAGTCGGGGTGTCGCTGTTTCACACTGGGCAAATTCTACATTCATACTGGTTTATTCTGGCACCAATGCGGAGGAGAAACAGCCACAGCCCGACACTAGATCTACTGCCAGTCTAGATAACCACAGTAAAAAGGAACAATGATTCACTGCAAATTAAAGAACTATGTTACAATGATCGTTCAAGAAAATCCTCCGTTCGGTGCGGCGATACGATGGATGTCGATTCACCAGGGCATTTGATAGAGATTATAAAACTTTGACATACTCTTCAGTCCCAGAGGGATTTACAACAACAAGCTCCTCTCTCTATACATCTCGTCTTATACAGATCTTTTTAGTATATTTATGTTAAAATCAGTAGTACAAGCCATGTCTGTTCTACAGTTTCAGCTACAATAGTGAGAGATAACCTACAACATGTACAGTTCACATATTCTGGCAAAGAAACAGCATTTCACACATCGGCCTCGACAAACTCCTCATCTCGTGTTCCTGGACTCGATTCAGGGCAAAGTGACAGTGAAAGTTTTTTTTTATCAAATTAAAATAAAATTAAAATATTTATAGCTGACTTTATAATTGAAGATGAAATATTGTTAAAATAGGAACATAAAAAAGTTTAAATAAAACTGACTTTAAAAATAAAAATATGTATTCAAAAAAAATTATAATAATAACAGCTGGTTTCAAATAAAAATAAAATATTTTATTCTAGAAAAAAATACAGTAAAATAAAATCTTTTATTTTACTATATACATTTCTATGAAAAATAAAATATTTCTATAAAAAACTACATTTAAAAATAAATACAAATATATATATATAATAATATATATATAATTTGTATTTATTTTTAAATTTTAAATGTATAACTCCAGCTGAATTTGTAAAACATAAATTTAAAAAAATAAAGAAACTAATAAAAACAAAATATTAACAGCTGATTTTGACACGTGATCTTAAACTCCCAAACACTTTCACCTTGACTTTCACCATTAGTATCGCAGATTATGTAGTTTCCTCTGTTTATTACTGTGTACTGTATTTTTTTAACAGATAACTCATTGATCAGTTTAAGTCAAATATAATTCATGTAGTTTGAGTTTTAACTTCTGCAGGAAACATGGAGGGAAGAGCTTGAGGAGTTTGTCAAGGGTTTGTTTCATCATCATCATCATCGTCACACCAGTACAAAAGAGGTTTGTGATTCGCATTTCGTTCGTGTCACGAATATCCAGCTAAGCAACACTGATTCACATGAGTTCTGAGGTATCGGCTTCCTGAAAACCTGGACCAAAGATTTGCATCCAGAGTTACAGCTGGTCACTTTTAGAGTTTCATATTAGATATATCTATATAGATTTTTTCCATATATATTTTCTATAGCTTTTTCTGCAAGGTAGAACAGAAAGTGGGAGAGAGAGAAAGGAAGAGAGAGAGAGAGGAGAGAGAGACACGATGAACACACGGCAGCGGTCGCTTCAGTAATCGTCAGAAAACACAGGCACATGAGAGTCGCTCCTGAAATCACGTATGAATCACGTCAAGCCGTCTTTGCGCTCACAAACCAGCGGGAGACTCAGCACCGAAACTCGGCCGCATCCGCACCGAAACTCGGCCGCATCCGCAACGATACTCGGCCGCATCCGCACCGAAACTCGGCCGCATCCGCAACGAAACTCGGCCGCATCCGCACAGAAACTCGGCCGCATCCGCACCGAAAATCTGCCGCATCCGCACCGAAACTCGGCCGCATCCGCAACGAAACTCGGCCGCATCCGCACCGAAACTCGGCCGCATCCGCACCGAAACTCGGCCGCATCCGCAACGATACTCGGCCGCATCCGCACCGAAACTCGGCCGCATCCGCACCGAAAATCTGCCGCATCCGCACCGAAACTCGGCCGCATTCGCAACGATACTCGGCCGCATCCGCACCGAAACTCGGCCGCATCCGCACCGAAACTCGGCCGCATCCGCACCGAAAATCTGCCGCATCCGCACCGAAACTCGGCCGCATCAGCACCGAAACTCAGCCGCATCGGCACCGAAACTCGGCCGCATCCGCACCGAAACTCGGCCGCATCCGCACCGAAACTCGGCCGCATCCGCACCGAAACTCGGCCGCATCCGCACCGAAACTCGGCCGCATCCGCACCGAAACTCGGCCGCATCCGCACCGAAAATCTGCCGCATCCGCACCGAAACTCGGCCGCATCCGAAACTCGGCCGCATCCGAAACTCGGCCGCATCCGCACCGAAACTCGGCCGCATCCGCAACGATACTCGGCCGCAACTCAACCAAACCTTTCCAGGGAAACCCTCCAAACACACGGTCCGTTTAAGAGGGAATCTCACAAACTGTACACAAAACAACCAAAAAAATAAAAAAATAAATCACATCCAGATCATATATATATAATACTAGAATATAATATGTGCATATTATAATAATATATATATATAGCCTATAAATTAGGGCTGTCGATTTAATGCGAAATGTGATGTTGATTTTATATCAACTGTTGTTTTACACGCAATATTGTCTGTCTTTGCTCATTTTTTTCCAATAGAAATATTACCTATAAAGCCAGAGTAGAACTGTTGATCAGGAGAACCAATGATTCAATGACTCGTTCATAAAGAGAGTCATTTACTTCATTCCTGAGTGAATCAGCCGTGTGAACGAATCAAAGGAATCACAGCCTCACTTATTTAGACGCTTATCCGCCACAGACAGGCAGTTTTAGTTTCTTATTTAGAATATCACTTACTTAAAAAAAAAAAAAAAAAAAAATCATATTTTGGGGATAGTTTGCCCAAAATGTAACTTATGTTTATTAACATTTACTGTCGTTTAAAAATCTCTCTTTCTTTTGCAGAACACTGATGGTCACAAAACTGTTTTATTCTGTAAATATATCCAGATGCAGCATACTGACAGCCCCAATACACAAAAACACACACTTTATTATTTACTGTGAAAAATTAAATATATTTATTAAGTAAATAATTTTGCATCATAGTCTTAAAGGCACACTATGTAATTTTCCGCCACTAGAGGTCGTTTATTCAAAACAAAGGCGGTGGAGAATACGAATCATATTCATGGACGATCGCTAAAGTATGAAAGATTTATTAACGTTACGAAGACCGTTAGCGTTTGCTAATGAGAGACGAGTGCGACACACGACTCGAGAGCGGTGGAGCTTTTAATATGTGGAACACAGCGCCGTTTTATCATATTAGTTATGAGAGTCGTTATAATGCTACTCTATGCGTTCGCTCGGCGACTAGGCTACTATACGAGACTTTACTGTTGTCTTAAATATTGGTCGACCGGAAGGGGAGGGGCTTAGGCTCTCTATTGGACATTTTTTTTTGGTGTTTCAATGGTTTCTACAAATTAAAACCGGATATCGATGGTAACGCGGACATGATGTCCCTGGATTTAAACATTCGAGATACTGCAAGTACACAAGCCGACAAAATATATAACATTGTTCTAGTGGTTTTGGGATATTTTGAAGATCCAAAATCATACATGGTGTGCCTTTAATTTTACTAAAAATAGGCTTCTAAAATAGACAAAATAAAATACACAAGTATTTCGAGGCTGAAGATCGGGTGTAATTGGCACGGCCGCGGAGGAGAGAAACACCGTCTTCAGTGCATAATGAAGCGTTGAAGTGTATTGCATAAATCACAACAATCACCCACAATATGATGCATTTATAAAACAAACCATAACGCTCGAACACAGGCTGGCAACAGAACGTCAACATTCACAGATAATCAAACCTGGCTTTTCTAAGCTACAAAGACACTTGTAATCACAATCAACAAATGTTCAAATGAATCAAAGCCTTTGGTTATCCTCTCGCCGGAGGAATTTGGCTACATATCGTGTGTTATTCCCAACAAAACGAGGTCAGTTGATTGAAGCGCCACGAAGGCCTACGATGTGATCGAACAGCATTCATCATGATTTTGGTAGTTCGCCTGATGTGGATATATCAATGCCCAAAAGTTCAGTCTGCACAGACTATTGCTGGAGATATTGCTTGCTACATCGTCTGAGCCAGTTGGAAACTCACAACCATCCGAACTTTCCCGGTTAACCTGAAGAAAATGATGCAGTTTCCTGAAAGTATCGATGTCTGAGATGGACAGCTAAATCCACTGGGAAACGCGCTACTTTGGCACTTTCGGACTCGTAACGTGCCAGAAATTGGCAAGAGCTTGGAAAAAAATGGGCGTCGCCAACCAGAACGCACTATGACATCACTCACAACACAGTAGGACGAAACACGCCAGGCCGTGAGCGCAAAAGACGGATCTCCTGTTATTAAACATTATATATATATGCCACTATAAAATATAACTTAAAGCTGGGCTTGAGAGGAAGTCGAAGCAACCGCTGCAGTGCATCATGGGAGCAGAAATGGCACAGACGGTCGGGACACCAAACCTTTATTTGGCCCTGAAATAAAAGCTCAATCGTTAATTTGGCCGAGATCATTTGGTAAGCACAGGGTTCACAGTCAATCCTCAAGGTAACAAGTTCAATTTGGTCCCTCGCGAGTGACGAGGGGTGCGTAAAAAATTGTGCAAGTAAAAACGGGGCAAGTTTTTTGGGAGAAGCGCCAAAAGTTATAAGGTTCAATGTCCCGTGAAGTAAGAGAAAGGAAGAATAATGCCCTGTTTGACTGATCGGCACGATTCTACACCTGTATACAGCTATTTACATCATGGGTTCTCTCATTTACACAACACAACTTGGTAGCACTTCTTTAAAGATTTGACTTTTTTTTTTTTTGTATTTTTGTTTTGTTTTTACTTCTCCAAAACCTCTTCCCTAATCATAAAAGTCAACTTACATCAAAATATACTTACTACAAGTCAACACAACTAACAAAATATATATAACAGAAGTCAAACACGTAGAAAATCTGAGGTATTTCTGGTCTGAGGTGGTCTGTGGTTTATGAACAATATCTTTAATGCTTTTTTTTTTTTTTTGTCCTTTCATAACTAATTTTTTATTGTTTCGAGTTGCGCTCTTTCGTCTCGGAAGCCTTTTGAATGTCTGGTGACGCGCGGTTGCATCTGAGGATGAACTTTACTGAGAAGATACGGGACATTTCTTTCATCCGAGCAGCAGCACTGTGGAAATTCACTCTTGAATTATGGCATATGGAAATGTGGATCACCGTCTGCCACTTTTAAGACAAGATAAATATCATTCTAGTGTTTTTTTTTTTCGTCTTTTCTTTACTAATTAGTCAAACGATCTCAAATTTGCAGAATGAAAGTCTGAATGTCCGGAGGTCAGATCTCAGATTTGGTCCCTGTTAGAAAGAGGTAATGCAAGGGACCCGACACATGAAACTAAACACTTCCTGCGTGAAGCGCACAAAACCGGCTCATATTTCACACTCAAGTCAAAGAAAAAAAAATTAATCATATTTTGCTTTACCCTATATATATTTTTGACTATAAAGCACATTTTCTTTTACTATTTCAATGTATAGATAATTGCAATATTCGTGTTTTTATTAAAACAATCATACATTTTTATATTACAGTAATAAGAATCAACTTAGAAACAACATTGAAAACAATGCAAAATCCTGATGCATTACAGTCAAGATAATTTGGTATAAAACATGTTTTTATACATGATTTTATTATTTTTTGGACTGCCTGGACGAATTATTATATTACAGATTTTAATTAGAAAATCTGGTCAAGATACAATCAGGCCTACCTGTATTGAGTTAATTCATTAAAACAAGCGTAAATTATTAAAATTACGGTAATAAGAATCTACTTCGAATGATGAGGATTATTATCAAAAAAACTCTAAGCTGGATCTGGATTCTTTACCTTTATGAGAATTTGGAGGAAAACACAGTTTTATACATCAACTTTTCTCAATTAAAATCATTGTATTACAGTAATAAAATCAAAAAAACACCATAAATATAGGTAAATAATCCGGATGCATAATAACGCTCGTGTGAATTTGAGAGAAAATGTGCTTAATTGTCATAAACATGTAAAAAAAAAAGGTGTTTTATTTTTTTTCTTTGCGTTTTTGAGGTAAAATGTGACCCAGAATGCCGTGCGAGTCCTTCACTCCGAAACACATTGCATTATTACAAGAGAAACTAGACAGGAGAAACAAACACTTTTTATGGTCTTTTTTTTTTTCTCTTTTTCAACAATCTCTCAGCACACACACACACACACACACACACACACACACACACACACACGGTCTTGCATGTTTCGTGTAGGTAATTAGTGTTAACTTGATCAGGGCACTGTTATGCTTCTCTCGGTCCTATAACGCTGTGGGAAAGGCAGTCATGGACCCTTGACACTGGATACCTGAGAAAGATTCCCGTACCAAACTAAACGCTCTCATGACCTCCGACATTTCCACATGCAAGCCAGCGAGAGATTTCACTCATATCCACTCAATAAAATCCCCAACCGACCTTTTCACAGTCACCAACTTCAACAGCATGAAGAAAAAAATGTAAAAAAACAAACGAAAGAAAAAGAAAGAAAGAAAGAAATTAGTCCAGTTGCGTTTTCCGTGTTCTTTAACACCCGTTAGTTCCGTAAAAGACACGTTTTCCGTAATTTCGAATAGCACACTTTCGGAAAGAGAGAGAGAGAGAGAAATAAAAAGGTAGATCCCGCGAGGAGGTTGGATTGCGCGTGTAACAGTCATGATCCTCGCAGGTTTTGCAGCACTGTTGAATGATCCGACACGGCCGAGATGAAGCCGTCGTGTATCGGTTTCTTTTCACAGACGATCCTGTCCGACGGACGGAACAGAACGAGAAAAAAAAAAGAAAAAAAAGAGTAAAACCAAGTGAAATGTTGAGGTACCTGCAACCGGTCAGCATTCATTTGTCGGCACCTGAATGCGCGTCGTATTTTTAAAAATCTTTCGCGTTTTTGCTCTAATGATAAAAATACAGTAGAGAAGTGTGCTGGTAGTTACTGATCCGATCAGAAAAATAATAATAATAATAATAACAATAATAATAAAGTTAAAAAAAGGTTGTGATAAAATAGCAGCTGCTTGAATGTGTTTCGCGTGGAGTTTCAGATGCTGGACTCGTTGGTGACCGAGGTCATGGACAGGAGACAGTCTGAGGTAGAAGAGCTGGAGATCCGGCGGATCTGAGAGAGACGCTCCTCCACACACCCCGCGGAGAGACGAGCCTCGGCGTCATGATCCCAGCACTCCTCGATCGACTCGCACATCTGAGCCAGACCCTGAACACACACACACACACACACACACACAGGGGTGTAAACATCACTGAGAACGCCATCTCTTTTAGGGATGGGCATTCGATTACATTTTCTTAGTCGATCGTCGGAAGAATTAACGATCGACTATCGATTAATCATTAATATTTTTATATTCAAATTTATTATATTTCACTTTTAATAAATTAAAAATTAGGGCTGTGCAAAAGTTAATTGCGATTAATCGCATCCAAAATAAAAGTCTGTGTTTACATAGTATATTTGTGTGTGCTGTATATGATTATTTTGTATATATAAATACACACACATGCATGTATATATTTAAGAAAATGTGTTATTCCTATATAAAATATTTATATTTATATAATATAGATTATGTTTTTATAAATATATACAGAATTTAAGCGCAAATAATTCTTAAATATATATAGGTATTTATATATACAAAATAATTATATACAGCACACTCAAATATATTATGTAAACACAGACTTTTATTTTGGATGCGATTAATCGCAATTAACTTTTGCACAGCCCTATTAAAAATGCAATGAAAATACAACAATAAAGCGTCGATTAGATCTTTATTACAAGACGATCAACTTGTTAAACTGGGCGTTTGGTTCGGCTAAATTTGAAGATATGCGTGGCGGTGTTTTAACGCAACTGCGAGTTGGCCCTCGTGAGACCCTCTTTGTTCCAAAATTGATAAACCTAAGCATGATTTGCACACACACACACACACACACTCACCGGATGCTTGAGCCAGCAGTCCTTAAACACCGGCCGCATCTTTTTATGCACCACCACATCCTGAAGATCCTCGAGCGACGGATGCTGGCCGATCTCCTCCTCAAACGGCAGCATGTACTCGTCTACAGGACCTGAAGGAGCACACCACACACAGTCAAACACATTCATTTATCACAGTTTAGATAATGGTGATATTATGAGCAGAACTCAGTGGATGTTTGACCCGTGTACTGCACAGCATTTTTTCACCCCTTGTCCCGCACGTCGGATATTGAGGAAATGTCCCACATTTTCATCAGTCTATTGGTTTTTAATTATCAAATTAAGAAAACGTGCATGCGTTCTTTTGCATTTTTATGAAAGCATTTTACTTATTACTTTTGCTGCCTAGTTTTCAGCGCTTCGTCATAAGTACAAACGCAACAGCTGTGTTTTATATACCATCCAATGGTTGAAAAGAAAGGAGTAAACACGGTCACTCGTAGGTTGTGACGGCTGTCAATCAAAATGCGGACCGGTGATTCGTTTCATATGTTTTCTGTCGGAAAACAAATGGATAATGCTGTAAATTAAAATGTTAATCTACTCTGAATTCATCCGTTGTTGTTTAACCTGCTGTGGTTGTTTTAATTCACATCCTTTCTAAAAATATGAAAGTTTTCTGTCTTAAACAGCTGTTGTTTTATATTTTATTTGTTTATTTTGTTGGACTTGGTCAGAACTGTTTCTAAAATATTTATATACATGATTCTTGCTGCCTTCGGGCTCAGTGATATTGAATTTAAATGACATGTAAAATAAAGGGTTTTTTTTTCTGGAAGGGACTAAAGAACAAATAATTTTTATCAGCTGAATAATATAAAAATGATTTATAAAAATGATGCACAATATAAATGTTTTTTATCAAGTTATATAGACATTATATAACAGTTTCAAGGTATGACGGTATGTTTAGTGTTGGTAACATGTCCCACACAAACTTATAATTGTCCCACATTAGGTTTGTTTGATGGTGGTCACCCTATGTTTGACCTTTTGTTGGACTCTCACACATGAATATCTGTTAAATTGAACTACACGATTAGATAATAGCAGTTTAGCTCAACCAGTGACCAAGCAATGCGAATGTTGTTCAGTGTGTGTGTAAAAATATCAGAGAAAACACTTCAGCGAAACATGGTGAGGTCAAAGTTTCCGAATCATTTTTGATCCCAAATTTTTACTGTATGAATAATTTTCGGGTATAATATGTCACGATTTGCTTTAGTTTGCTCTCCTCACTTACATAAATGAACTATAGTGTCCTGCACACACTAGTGAAAAATGATATCTGGTGTCTGAATAAATTTCTGGTTTGACAGCGTGTCTTTAAAGTAGGCGGAGCTTAGAGGCTCAGAACCGACTCTGATTGGTCAGGTGCGATCGATGAGGACACTTATTGACAATGAACTTCGTCATCATTTCTCTTATGTTACAGAACATAATTTTATATTCATATTAAGGAATCGCTCACCGTCGGAGGCTTTGCAGCGGGACACCAGCTCCCAGAGCACCAGCCCCATGGCGTACATGTCTATCCTCAGAAACGCGTCCCGCTGGAAGTTGATCGCTCCCTCCAGAACCTCCGGCGCCATGTACCTCCGCGTGCCGACCTGAGGGACCCACAAACCATCAGCCTCACAGAAGACCTTATCATGCGCTTTATCATTTTGTTTTTGGAGATTTCATATTCTCATAATATACAGAATCAGCTCTTTTCTCTCAGTCTGTTTTGATTGGTCTACTCTGCTCTGATTGGTCAGATGACTCAGTCTGTTGTGATTGGTCTACTCTGCTCTGATTGGTCAGATGACTCAGTCTGTTGTGATTGGTCTACTCTGCTCTGATTGGTCAGATGACTCAGTCTGTTGTGATTGGTCTACTCTGCTCTGATTGGTCAGATGACTCAGTCTGTTGTGATTGGTCTACTCTGCTCTGTTTGGTCAGATGACTCAGTCTGTTGTGATTGGTCTACTCTGCTCTGATTGGTCAGATGACTCAGTCTGTTGTGATTGGTCTACTCTGCTCTGATTGGTCAGATGACTCAGTCTGTTGTGATTGGTCTACTCTGCTCTGATTGGTCAGATGACTCAGTCTGTTGTGATTGGTCTACTCTGCTCTGATTGGTCAAATGACTCAGTCTGTTGTGATTGGTCTACTCTGCTCTGATTGGTCAGATGACTCAGTCTGTTGTGATTGGTCTACTCTGCTCTGATTGGTCAGATGACCCAGTCTGTTGTGATTGGTCTACTCTGCTCTGATTGGTCAGATGACTCAGTCTGTTGTGATTGGTCAGATGGCCCAGTCTGTTAACTAACATTATGCAAATTAGCTACAAACATACTTAGAGTCGAACAGGAAGTAAGACTGGAATTAGACGACTCGTTTCAGGCAGTTCAGAATCGAATCTTAGTTCTGGGAGACGATAACTCCACTTATCTTTGAAACTTTGCAGACCTTTAACCTTCACGACCAGCTTTATCTCACACTAAATGAAAGACAATATCACAAAAAAGCATAATAAGAGCTTAACTCCTATAAGCAGACGCGCCTCACCTGACCGTGTGTGTCTCCCGGTGGTTTACCCGGCTCGAACCGAACCGCTAACCCAAAGTCCCCGATCACAGCGGTGAGATCGGCCTTCAGCATCACATTCTTACTCTTGAAGTCTCTGTGGAAGGTGTTTGCATTATAATGAGCCATTTAAGATACGAATCTTTATTGTGATTGTATGCATACAGAAGAACACATCAACGAAATGGAGTTTGCAGCTCGCAAAAAGAAGCATTAAAACAACTAGTAGAATATAATAACCACAGAACAGTGTTGATCTAAAGTGAGGTAGTGCAAGAAAAAGGTTGAACAAACTGCAACAGGCACGAACTGTCAACAATAAAATGACTTAAAATGACTGGACTAAGAGTACTTCAGGGACGTGCATGATTGTAAACTCTGTTCATAGTAAATCAGTATATAGATGATTATTTATGAGTTAAACTCACCTGTGTGCAATCGCAGGTTTAGGACCTTCTCCTTTAAACCGCGGGACGTCCTCGTGAAGGTACGCCAGACCGGAGGCCATGGTTTCTGCGATGTGACACAGCTCGTTCCAGCTCAGCGCGCTCCCCTTCAGATAGTCGGTCAGCGAACCCTGACCAGAGCCGAAAACACACCCAAACACTCAACACTTGCACTAATGCGAAAAATATAAAGGGCAATACTGTAACATATTGAAGTAATAATGTTTAAAGGTGCAGTGTGTAGATTTTAGTGACATCTAGGGGTTTGGTTGCGAGTTTGCTTGAAGGAATATATTCTCACTATATCATACAGGCATAAAAGCCTGATATATCAAATATGATAAAAAAAAAAAAACTTGCAAACTTTATATGTTTTTTTTGTGTAAAGGTTCAATAAACTGTTCCATTAAAAAATGATTTACTTTGTCAAGCTTTACAGGGTTACGTTTAGGTCAATGATTGCATGCATAAAAGCTTGATTTCTGGTGCGTTTCTACCCTGCATATATTTTTGTTTAAAGTCTCGTGACCTTTGACCCCTCACCCTCTCGTGAAACTCTGTGATGAGCCAGAACTCAGTCTCCAGGTTGCTTCCGCGTTTCTCCGCAGCGATGTAGCGCAGGAGGTTTTCATGTTTCATGCCCGGCGTAGAGAAAATGTCCCACTCGTTCTGCCACGACTGCTTGTCCTGTGCACACAGTGATGTAATGAACATGTAAAAGTAATGTAAAAAAAAACCTCTTTACGTAATGACACAGATTTGATGGTGACTGCCGTCAACACTGGTTTCGTGAAACTTTAGCTCTGAAATTCTTCATAGCTTCATATTTGCATTAAAAATGCATAAATACTTAAAATGAAATAAAATCATTAAAATAAATAAACACAGCTATCTAGCATCTATACAGTAGAATAAATAGGCAGCATTTTAAGTAAAAGGTAATATGAACCTGAATGGTGAAAATCTTCACATTTACATAATTATAAATAAATAAATACATTCATAATTATACATAAATTAATTCAATAAAAATAAATAAAACCATAAAAAAATTAATAAATGCATTAAAATACATAAATAAAATGTAAAAAAAGTAATACCAATGAATTAATAAAATACAAATATAAAAAAATGAAAAATTATAAATGATAAAATTCTAATAAATAAATACATTCATTTAAATATAAATAAAAACAAATAAAATTATTAATTAAAATAAAGAATAAAAACATGCATTCAAACAAAAATAAATACAATCACTAAAATAAAACATAATATTAATTAATTAAATAAATAAAATACATTAATAAATAAATGCTTTTGGTGACACTGTTCAGACTACATATTCATAAATAAATGCATATTAAAAAAAGAAATTAATAAATAAATAAACATACATACATAAAAATAAATCTGTGACTCTCTCAAAGCCAGAAAACAAGTAAATCTGAACCTGAATGGGGAAAATCTTGACGGCCACATATTCGTTCATCATCTGAGCCTTCCACACGCATCCGAAGCGTCCTCTGGCCTTCACCTCCAGCAGCTGAAGAGGCTTCAGGCCCACCAGCGGGGAAGGAGGAGACGGGCCCGGGTCCTGCGGGACACGTTACACAGCATCAACATCTGCACTTAACACATGCACATCAAATAACACAGTGGAAAGCACCACTAGGTGGCGGCAGAGAACCGGAAACAACGCCTGACACGGGACACGAACTGAAAGAAGTGTGAGAGACGCGAGAAGCACGGATGGACCGACCTCGTTGATGTCCACGTGTCCGTAGGGAGGCTTGCGGTGCCGGTACATCCAGAAGGCCAGCAGGAGAGCCGTGGAGAGCATGGTGACGGGCAGCAGAGAGTAAACCAGCACGTTCAGCAGCGACGGCGGGGCAGGAGGAGGCTCAATCACTGACACACACACACAAATTAGACTGAACTCTGAGCACACACAGACCAGTCAAAACATCTACAGGTGAAACTCGAAAAATTGGAATATCGTGCATTTATTTCAGTCATTCAACTTAAAAGGAGAAACTAATATATTATATAGACTCACATGCAAAGTGAGATATTTCAAGCCTTTATTTGTTTACAGCTTATGAAAACCCCAAAGTCAAAATTAGAATATTGTGAAAAGGTTTCATAAGCTGTACGCCATAGTCAATAATCAAACCAAAAATAAATGAACTTTTGCACAATATTCAAATTTTTCGATATCCTAATTTTTCAAAATTTTCACCCATGCATGATGACCAAATAAATGTAAAATAATAAATAATTAATAATTAAAATAAATAATTAATAAATAAACAAATAAATAATTAAATAAAAATAAATTATTGAATTCTAAAAATGCATGCATTAAAAACATTAATTAATGTAGAAATAAATAAAAATAAATAAATACAAAAATTTAGAAAAAAAAATATTTTTAATAAAAAATAAATGCAAAAAAATAAATAAACGCATTAAAATAAATATTCATAAATTGCTACATTTTTAATAGAATTCATGAATATTTATTTTAATCCATGTATTTATTTTTTGCAAAAAAGTACAAATAACAGTAAATGCATGCATTCAAATAAATAAACAAAAAATGACACAAATAAATAAAAAGTGAAATAAATAAATGCATAATACATAAATAAAAATGAATAATAATTCATTAAAAATAAAAAAATAAAATACAAATTAAATAAATAAATAAACTGTAAAACTAAAATAAATGCATGATAAATAAATAAATAAATAAAGCTTTGTGGATGATGATGATGCATATTGAGTGATGTCAGCACTGAGGATGATGCAGCAGGACAGCAGTGACGTCTCTCACCTGGTCCGCTGACGTCGGGCAGGTGTGTGAACCTCTCGTTGCAGAAGTTTCCTTCACAGCAGCAGAAGAACACCTGAGGGTTTTCCTCTGTGGCCACACACTCCTGTCTGCGATGACGAGACACAAACGACACACTCGTGAGACACGCGTGTAAGATCCTCTCGTCTAGTTCGAGTGGAAGATCTCCGGCGCTAACGAACAGAGCTTTTCACTCTCAAATCCTCCAGACGCATACACACAGTTATTCATCGTCACTACATACATAAATAAATAAAATGAAAAAAGACTAAATAAATCAGTTTATTGAGAAATATTTGCAGTTTTTCAATATTTTTCTAGTATGCTTATTGATATTAAAATGCAAAATCATTTCTCTTGTGATTTGGGGGTGAACGTGAACTTAAAATATGAATGAAGAGGTTAACCACACTTTGCCATACAGAAGTGTCGCAGTTCGGCACAAAAACAACATTCAATAAATTGACACGGGTCAGAAAAGCTGAAAAGTCTTTCTGAAAAACAAAACACAGAGTGAGGGAGAGAGTGAGTCCTGTGGGGAAATCAAGCGCTTCATCAGTGTGTGTTCGGGACTCGTGACTGACGAGAGAGCAGAAAGTGCTGACGGGGCGTTCGCTGTCACTCACAGCACAGGATCACGGTATGAACAACAACATATCTCCATATCTGCTGGATTTACTCCATAACAATCATTAGAACATATTTTTACAGGTTTAGGACCGACTCCTAAAGTCTTTGGTATTCTTCATATTCTGGGTTGGTCAGTTCACAGCAGTGACAGAAATCATCTTTTCCAATAACTTTCAATTGATTTGAGAACCTTTAATGGGCATTTTTACCTTTATAAAGCCATTTTTTCTAACCTCATTATCATCTTTTGCGTCAAATTATTACATTTAATGAATAAATTTAATTAGAATAATAATACACAATCGGGCTGTTGCCAATCAAATTAAATCAGTTTCAATAAAATTCATCTTTGCAGTGCAGAAATACATTACATAAAAAAAAACTACTGAAAATCATAATACCCAATGCCAAAAAAACAAGCTTTTTAAAACATCAACTTTTTATACAACAGCTGAGAGTGACCGAGACTATCCTGCTCCAAATTGGTTAAAAATAAACCAAAACTACACTCTTTTTTAACTATATTTAATTATTAGTTATATATGATATCTATGTATGTTTATATTAGTATTTTTTTTTATTATTATTATTATTATTATTATTTTAATTTTTTTACTGAAGTAGCTAATCATGTAAATTTTATTGTGTATAAAATTGTGTTTTATTGTGTATTTCCCCTACCAGGGAAAATTAGCAACAGCTATAAACTTTATATACAACACTTCAGTGACATGCTTGGTATTGAGACTATGTTTGTTTGCATTGTCCCTGTCAAATAAATAAATAAATAAATTAAAAAAAATTATAGTAAAGATGATTATAAAATGAGTCTCTATAACTTATGTATTATAGAAACAGAGGCTCTGCATTTATGAGCTGAATGTTGCTCACAGCGCCGGATCCCGGTGTGTTTCTTTCTGTCCCACTAAAGAAAGTGAGTCATACAAGTCTGGAACTATTCTAGTAAATAATACATTATAAATAACAAATAATAATAAATTCAAAAAGTCCAACGTGAGCAAACCTCAAAACCCCAGTTTCACTGCCAACTTCAATCCGTTTCTCTAAAATCCCAATTTAGCCTCTGAAATGTGGGAAATCTGAAGAGTTTACCTGGGGCGAATCCCTGCACATTAGATAACGCAGGATTGTTGCGGGAATCTTTTTTAAGCAGCCGATACAGAGACTGGCCCACTTTCTCAAACGCAATCGCTCAGACTGTTCTGCCAATAAAGTGATGTTGGGGAGAGCCGAGCGACGCGTCCATGACCTTCACAACATGAGCAAGCCTCATTCAGACGAACACAAACATTCAGCACATCAGATGTGTGTTTGGAGCAATGCAAAACAGCTTTAAATAACATTAATAGCATCATCTTATTTCTGTAAGATACTTCAAGGGAACTTGGCTGGGTGAAAATAATTTTTTTTTTTAATAAAAAAATAAATAATTAAAAAAAAACATATAAAATAAATAAATATATAAAAATAAAATGCATCATAAAACAAATTAAATTATTCACTCATTACTATTATTATTATAAATGCATAAATATATAAACAAATAATCAAATAAAATTAATCTAACATTTGTGTTTATAGAGAGGAAAACATAACTAGATTTTTAATTCATTTTTAATTCACAACATCTAAATAATTGAATAATGCTATATATAATAGCATATATAATAATCGCTATTTCTCCGTTTGCTCTAAAATACCCAAAAATAGTAAAAATATGTTAATCGAGTGGAAAACAACTAGACATTTAATTCACTTGCATTAAAACATTTTAAAAATTAATAATTGTCAAAAAGATTGATTTGCTTAGAAATTACAACTTTTAACTAACTAACTAAATGAATAAATGCAGATATTGATATCATATACTGTATATATTATTCTATTGACAATATTCGCAAAGTTTCTCAATATTTCGCAGTTTGCTCTGAATGACCTTGTGAAATAACAGAGTAAAAATCTATGCAACATCAAACAAAAAAAAATTGTGTGGAAACCATAGTTGGGTTTAATGCAAGTTAAAACTTGCATTAAACATTTTAAATCGAATGAATTATGCGATTATAAAAGGTTTGTCTGAAATAATGACTGGTCAACTCGTGATTTGATGGACGTCAACATCCCTTTGTTTCTATAGAGAATATCATCAATATCCGCCGCGATCTGCTTCTGGAAGTCCTCGCGTTCAGGGACACTGTAAGTAGGTCAGCGGTGAAATTAATTCAGGACAAACGGAGATATGAAACATTAAATGATGAGCCTGAACCTGCGCACAGAGCAGAAGACGTCCTCCACCTCCTCTCAGACGCTCAGCCAGTTCTTCTTAGAAAGAAACAATCGCTCCGTTACGTGATGATGATGATGATGATGATGCAAGACGGCTGCAAAACTTCCTCCGACTCCGTGACCTAATCCAATCTACAGCACAAGCTCTTCAATGCCACGCAAGAGCTGGAAATATTATATGATCTTTCTCAACGGCACAGTAACACACAACCCTCCAATCACACACACACACGCACACACACACATACACACACACACCTCGAAGGTCAAAACCGAGTCCTCTCCTTTTACAAACTGAGTGAATGCATGACATCTGAAGAATAAAGCTCCTGAAATGAAGATGATGAGCATCTTCGGCTGGTGAAGCCACTGACCGACCCCAAACATGAAGCTGGCTCAGCTTACCCCCATCAGGGACGGACAAAACTACACAAACGAGTGAAAAATAACACAGGAGACACCATGAAAATGACTGACCCGTCGTAGCGGTTTGTGTCACATGACTGACCCGTCGAAGCGGTTCGCGTCACATGACTGACCTGTCGTAGCGGTTTGCATCGCATGACTGACCCGTCGAAGCGGTTCGTGTCACATGACTGACTCGTTGTAGTGGTTTGCATCACATGACTGACCAGTCGAAGCGGTTCACGTCACATGACTGACCAGTCGAAGCGGTTCGCGTCACATGACTGACCTGTCGTAGCGGTTTGCGTCGCATGACTGACCCGTCGAAGCGGTTCGTGTCACATGACTGACTCGTTGTAGCGGTTTGCGTCACATGACTGACCCGTCGTAGCGGTTCGTGTCACATGACTGACCAGTCGAAGCGTTTCGCGTCACATGACTGACTCGTTGTAGCGGTTTGCGTCACATGACTGACCCGTCGAAGCGGTTCGTGTCACATGACTGACTCGTTGTAGTGGTTTGCATCACATGACTGACCAGTCGAAGCGGTTCACGTCACATGACTGACCAGTCGAAGCGGTTCGCGTCACATGACTGACCTGTCGTAGCGGTTTGCGTCGCATGACTGACCCGTCGAAGCGGTTCGTGTCACATGACTGACTCGTTGTAGCGGTTTGCGTCACATGACTGACCCGTCGTAGCGGTTCGTGTCACATGACTGACCAGTCGAAGCGTTTCGCGTCACATGACTGACTCGTTGTAGCGGTTTGCGTCACATGACTGACCCGTCGTAGCGGTTCGTGTCACATGACTGACCAGTCGAAGCGGTTCGCGTCACATGACTGACCTGTCGTAGCGGTTCGTGTCACATGACTGACTCGTTGTAGCGGTTTGCATCACATGACTGACCAGTCGAAGCGGTTTGCGTCACATGACTGACTCGTTGTAATGGTTTGCGTCACATGACTGACCCGTCGAAGTGGTTTGTGTCACATGACTGACCCGTCGTAGCGGTTTGCGTCACATGACTGACTCGTAGCGGTTCGCGTCACATGACTGACCCGTCGTAGCGGTTCGTGTCACATGACTGACCCGTCGTAGCGGTTCGTGTCACATGACGGACCCGTCGTAGCGGTTCGCGTCACATGACTGACCCGTCGTAGCGGTTTGTGTACCATGACTGACCTGTCGTAGCGGTTTGTGTCACATGACTGACCCGTCGAAGTGGTTTATGTACCATGACTGACCTGTCGTAGCGGTTCGTGTCACATGACTGACCCGTCGAAGTGGTTTGTGTACCATGAATGACCTGTCGTAGCGGTTTGTGTCACATGACTGACCTGTCGTAGCGGTTTGTGTCACATGACTGACCCGTCGAAGTGGTTTATGTACCATGACTGACCTGTCGTAGCGGTTTGTGTCACATGACTGACCCGTCGTAGCGGTTTGCGTCACATGACTGACTCGTAGCGGTTCGCGTCACATGACTGACCCGTCGTAGCGGTTCGTGTCACATGACTGACCCGTCGTAGCGGTTCGTGTCACATGACTGACCCGTCGTAGCGGTTCGCGTCACATGACTGACCCGTCGTAGCGGTTCGTGTCACATGACTGACCCGTCGAAGCGTTTCGCGTCACATGACTGACTCGTTGTAGCGGTTTGCGTCACATGACTGACCCGTCGTAGCGGTTCGTGTCACATGACTGACCAGTCGAAGCGGTTCGCGTCACATGACTGACCTGTCGTAGCGGTTCGTGTCACATGACTGACTCGTTGTAGCGGTTTGCATCACATGACTGACCAGTCGAAGCGGTTTGCGTCACATGACTGACTCGTTGTAATGGTTTGCGTCACATGACTGACCCGTCGAAGTGGTTTGTGTCACATGACTGACCCGTCGTAGCGGTTTGCGTCACATGACTGACTCGTAGCGGTTCGCGTCACATGACTGACCCGTCGTAGCGGTTCGTGTCACATGACTGACCCGTCGTAGCGGTTCGTGTCACATGACGGACCCGTCGTAGCGGTTCGCGTCACATGACTGACCCGTCGTAGCGGTTTGTGTACCATGACTGACCTGTCGTAGCGGTTTGTGTCACATGACTGACCCGTCGAAGTGGTTTATGTACCATGACTGACCTGTCGTAGCGGTTCGTGTCACATGACTGACCCGTCGAAGTGGTTTGTGTACCATGAATGACCTGTCGTAGCGGTTTGTGTCACATGACTGACCTGTCGTAGCGGTTTGTGTCACATGACTGACCCGTCGAAGTGGTTTATGTACCATGACTGACCTGTCGTAGCGGTTTGTGTCACATGACTGACCCGTCGTAGCGGTTTGCGTCACATGACTGACTCGTAGCGGTTCGCGTCACATGACTGACCCGTCGTAGCGGTTCGTGTCACATGACTGACCCGTCGTAGCGGTTCGTGTCACATGACTGACCCGTCGTAGCGGTTCGCGTCACATGACTGACCCGTCGTAGCGGTTCGTGTCACATGACTGACCCGTCGTAGCGGTTCGTGTCACATGACTGACCCGTCGTAGCGGTTCGCGTCACATGACTGACCCGTCGTAGCGGTTTGTGTCACATGACTGACCCGTCGAAGCGGTTCGTGTCACATGACTGACTCGTTGTAGCGGTTCGTGTCACATGACTGACCCGTCGAAGTGGTTTATGTACCATGACTGACCTGTCGTAGCGGTTTGTGTCACATGACTGACCTGTCGTAGCAGTTGAAGTCGTCTAACCAGCATCCCTTCTTCACCAGCTCGATGCTGCCGGAGTTGTTCCTCCAGGAGGCGTAACAGTGCGAGCGTTTGTCCTTCTCTCCCTCACATCTCTCCACACCACTGCGGTTCGTCTTCTCGATCTCCCAGTTAATGTTGAAGTACAAGCATTCGCGCGTCTCCACCTCTCCATGACTGGGTCCTACAAGAGAACGACAGACGGTAAAGATACTGTTTAATGGCAGAAGGAACATCCATCAAGTCAAAAATACTTGTGACATACTCATTTTATATAAGCATATAAGTATTATAACAAGTTATATCCATTTTATCAAATACATTGAAATAAATAATAAATATTATTACAGTAACTAAAATTTGTTATGAATATTATATATTAAATATATACAATGTAAAACATTGTATAAATTATATTGGCATTAATGGGTAATGATGAGATCAATATTTGTATATAAATGAAATGCACAAAAAAAGCACAAAATCAATGTATAAAATTAAAAAGTAAAGGTAATCTTATCTAAAAGTAAAATGCGATATTTAAAAATGTGTGTTCATTAATTTAATAAACAGCATTAAATCAAAGCAAGAGTCATCTCATTGGTCAATCAAACAGATAGCCCCGCCCCAAACTCGCATCATTGGTCGAGTCAGACGTTGACATGTTAATCAAGCGAACAGCAATGAGCGTCAGTATGTTACAGTGTTACAGGAAGTCAAACTACCACTGACTTGAATATGAAACATCTGTGACCTTTGACCTGATCTATTATAAACAACCGAATGTTCATGAACAGCATCATGACGGATGTGCTGCTTTCAAGAGCAGATTCACGTGCAGTCTGGGATTGTTTGACATAAAACACAGGAATATGAGCTGAATAACAGTGGCCTGCACTTTATTTTTATGCAAACACACACACACACACACACACACACGATGCCAGCGCCTGCATTTGGACACGAGCCACAGATACAGGCAGAAACACACCGTTTCTCACTCCGTCAAAACAGCACTTCACACGTCACGGACGCGGGCCAAAAACAGCGGAGAAAATATCACATATGAAACCAGAAACAAGCCGCAAAACCGCAACCGGATGAGAAAGAGTTCAGGAAAACATCAGTTCCGGACGAAACCGTCATCATCACAGACACAAACACTGATCACCGCATGCATCCTTCACCGAGACGGCAATCCCAGACTTCCCAGCGACTCTACAGTGACCAATATCATATTAATCAGCATTTCACAGGTAAAATATCTATAAAAAAGCATTATTTTCAGAAAAAACACGATTAAAACAAATCTGCCAGTTCAAGACAAAGCAGGCGAACGATTTTTTTTTTCTTTTTGGTTGAAAGAAATTAATACTTTTTTTCTGCATGGATGCATTAAATAGATCAAGTGACAGTAAAGACATTTATAATGTTACAATAGATATTTTTTTTTAAATAAATGCTGTTCTTTTAAAAAATCCTGAAAAATTAAATTGATCAGTTTCCACAAAAATATTAACAGTTTATTGATATTTGATAATAATCATAAATGTTTATTGAGCATCAGATCCTCATATTAGAGTGATTTCTGAAGGATCATGTGACGCTGAAGGAGTAATGATGCTGAAAATCACAGGAATAAATTACACTTTACTGTATATTCACATTGAAAACAGATGATTTACATTGGAATAATATTTCACATTTTTTCACAGTATTTTTGATTAAAAGAATGCAGCCGAAGTATTCCAAACTTTTGAACATTAATGCATGTTCATGATACATTGAGTCTTATTATATTTATATGCAGTGTTGCGGAAGTAAATTATCTTTTTTTTTTTTTTTTTGTAAAAATGAAAGTGAAAGAAACGCATCCGAGATGCTGAAGCCTAATTCAATACTGACAAATACTATCTTTTTAAGAAATTATACGTTAGTAACTTATGCAAATCAGTTGTGTATTGTAAATCAGTCACTTTTGTGGTTCCATTTCATTCAGGAATCTGCAGTGTTAGAACGAAATGTGTGTGTGTGTGTGTGTGTGTGTGTGTGTGTGGACAGCAGACAGAACCTATTCCTGCAAACACGGGGAACAAATGATGCCACAAAAGCTCTTTGTGAATACAGTAATGCATAAAGCTGAAGGTTCAGGAGCTTCAGCCACACACACACACACACACACACACATGCAGATGACCGCCAGTGAGCAGAACGTCAACGTTGCATCACACACACACACACACACACACACACACACGAACAACGAGAGTTTATCACAGAGCAAAGCTCAAGGGTAGATGAGAGGACAGTGTGTTTGAGGTCAGCGACCTTTGAACTCAGAGTCTCAGACCATACTGAAATGAGGTTATGAAAAATTATGAAAAATTCATGAGGATTGACATTATTTTCATGATAAATAAGCAAATTTTATTACCATAATATGCCAAATATTAATAACAATTCATATATATATATGATAGATAGAATTTTTTTATATATATATATATATATATATATATATACTGTATATATATATATATATATATATATATATATGTATATATATATACTGTATATATATATTTATATATATATAAATAAGTGTATATATATATATATATATATATATATAAGTGTATATATATATATATATATATATATATATACACTCAATATATATTTACATTTAATTGTACTCATTTATGAGCACTTATTTGCTTGATTTATTACCTTTATCCAGCTACAAATGAAAAAAAAAAAAACACCCTTATATTTACATATTTTTAAGCCAAAGCGATAACGCCCGACAAGGACGTGACGTCCTTGAGAAGAAGTCCATCACAGGCCGGTCAGGGTCACGAGTCGAGCACCGAGTCTGATCTCAGATCTGCTGTTTACTATACAACACGAGTTTGGCAACATCATCCGCGACAGATGTTCTGGCCAATCTGTGCATTGCGGTTGCTAAGCAACGGCGACTGTGGGAGTAGCGCCTTTCCTCGTCCCCGTAGACAAAACCCTTACACACACACATATATGGCACACACACGGCGGACAGTGCTGGAGAAACGAGGGCACACGATGCCAGCATCCCGCGTGTGTGTTAAACTCCTAAAGCGCACTCATCAGCATTCGCAGGCTGCCATGGGGACATTACACCTAATGGACGACAGCAGATGTCAGACACACAAAGGAAAGTACGCACTAAAACACGACTTCAGGAAGAGAGCCTTTGAGACGCATGCTAGCACATTAACATTATGTAGGCAGTATAATTTTAGTGTAACTGGTTCTTTTTTTCGCTCTGGTTTTATGAACATCAGCTGGCACGGACTCAATGGGAAACACTGAGGGCGTTCGGATGAGCCAAATGTTCCCGCTCTTATGTAGAAGATTCATTAGTGCACATTTAATCTGAAAAATGAAGCCTACCCAAAAGTGCGAAAAACTGCAATAACATAGAAAATCCTCTAGGGGCAGGACCCACACGGGAGCAAATATCCATAGACCCATTTTCACAGCATAAATTCATATCTTTACAGGCTAGTCCCATGGACTTTTATTGTATTTTTGGATAGGTTCATAGGTTTGGATAGGGTTTTTTTCTAACTCGTTAGTTTAAATCGTATTTAGATATAAAAATGTATGACAAATAAGGGCTTAACTGGTTAACTTTGATTGACAGCTGATGACGCTGAGTGCAATTCCTGAAATTTTGACGTATCGGCCGTGATCTGACGCACATCACACCACGTCTGTATACTTTCTGAACATTTGTATTGAAATATCGTATATAAAATGGGTTGCTCTGCTATAAACTGCACTAACCGACACTGTAGGAGACGGAGTAACGTTACTTTTAACTACTATTTCACGTAGTTAGCACTATATGTTTGTGGGCAGTGCACTGCAACCGTTAGCATTAAATCGCCTCAGATAAGTTAGTGTCGAGGTACTTACCTATGGTTATAACTGACGTTTTAAACGTAACAAAAGACGGATATGTCCCACACATCAGCAGCGTTGCAGTTAATGTAAGCCATAGACTGTAAAAGTCGCCTAGTCTGCCAGTCGATCTTGTAAAGGCCTGTTCACGCGATATTCGCAGACGTTTAACGCCTTGTGACTAAATATGCGAGTGTGCAAACCGTCGCGAAAAACGGCACATGTAAAAGCGTCATTTTTTTTTTTTAAAGACCTCTGGCTTGTTTTTGGGTTTGACGCGCCGCATCAAAAACGGTCCGTTCAACAAAAAAATCTAAATATTTCAAGTTGTGCATTTATGCATCCACTCACACAAATACATTTTTCATATATTTACAGTAGGAAATTTACTAAATATCTTCATGGAACATGATCTTTCCTTAATATCCTGATCATTTTTTGGCATAAAAGAAAAATTGATTATTTTGACCCATACAATGTGTTATTCCCAGATAGCAAACTGACATTGAATCAACGTGGAAACATGACATCGAAACAACGTTTTGCTCATCGAATTAATCGTCATTCTTTCAAAACTAACGGAAAATCATCTTGAAATCAACGTTGTTTCAACGTTATGAAAGCAAACCAATTTTCGATTTTCATTTAGCTTTGATGAAAGCGTCTGACGTTGGTTCAACGTTAATTCGATGAGCAAATCAATGCCAGATCAACGTTGTTTCGATGTCATTTCAACGTTGATTCAATGTCAGTTTGCTGTCTGGGTTGGCTATTGCCACAAATATACCTGTGCAACATGTGACTGGTTTTGTGGTCCACGGTCACATATATCGTGCAGTTTCGATTCATTTCAAGAGTTTAGCAGCTCGAAACGGAATAATTTCAACCCCAAACACACATTTCTCCACCAGATGTTTAATCACTAAATCAAACCGACAAATCAGAGGCACACACACACACTTCCTGAAAGTGAGACTTGAACATATCCCTACAGGGGCGCGTTCAAAACGCCACCTCACATTTTCCTTCTTTTAATAAACGATGACAGTAATTGTTTCTTCATTAGTGTGTAATTGATGGCGATTGTAAGAGATCGGCGGGTCTCTCAACAAACAGGATAGAAAGACCAGGCAATTACCTGTGTGGCGAAAGCAAGATATTCAGAGCCGAACGGACACAGCGACTGCGGGAAAACATCGATTTTACAGTCAAACTAATGTGAGTGGAAGCCGCAAAACATTTGCTGTTTTTGTACTTGAACACGTCTCTGGAGTGAAGAGAGCTCTCGACCGGCTCTTATGAAGAGAGGTCTGGATCTGATTTAACCGTCACACACACACCCAAATACCACCTCCACGTTCCTGACGAGGCCTCGGATAGTGATTAAAACCAGACGAGGGAAAACCACCAAACACATCAAGGCAACAGAAAGCTTCTGTGTGAACAAACCACAGAAAACATTCAACACAATCTGAGCCGCACAACACACACATCATGATTCAGTGTCGATGTCTCCAAGTTCATCAATCAACACTGAGGAGAATAATGATGCCTCTAGTCTTCTGTCGAGGTGCTTTACTGCTGAAACGGGTTCATTTAACAACATCACGAATATTTTCTTGTTTAGCTGCTTTGAAACAATGTGTATTATAAGGTCTTTCGACTTGACAAAAGTTATGAACCTTGTGGACAACCACAAAATGTTTACAATAATGTGTATTGCAAAAGTGTAAAATATCGTGCAAAAGTTAGTAATTCAACTTAAAAAGTGAAAAAAAGAAGCAGTAAACACTGAATATGTAACCTGGAAAACAAATCTAAATATATGTTTGTGCTTCTCAAACTCATACCCAGTTTGATCCCAGTGACCTCTCAAACTCTGGCTAATCCAGTGATTAGTTCTTCCCCGAAGTGCATATTGAATGTAGTTGTGATGGTGTTTCTGCCGGAGTGTGTGTCTTCATCAGTGGGCGAGATGTCTGCAGACGAGGTGAACTAATAACAGTGACGGGTGTATCGGGTTCGTTCCGGCGCTTCTCACATCTACATCTCGACAGCCGCGGGTTCGTCTTCTACACACAACCAGCAGTCTGAAGATTTATATATAGATGTTCACTATGATGTTCACTGACAAAAAGCTGTTATTTATGTTTTTGAAGAAAGTCTTTTATATGCTCACCAACACTACATTTATTTGATCAAAAACACAGTAAAAAATTTGAAATATTTTTACAATGTAAATCATCTGTTTTCAATGTGAATATATAGTAAAGTGTAATTTTTTCCTGTGATTTTCGGCATCATTACTCCAGTCTTCAGTGTCACATGATCCTTCAGAAATCACTCTAATTTGAGGATCTGATGATCAAGACACATTTATGATGCATTTTATGTTCCAGGATTCTTTGATGAATAGAAAAGTTAAAAAAACAACAACATTATACATTAAACTTAACCGTCACGTTTCATCAATATAAAGCTATGGAAGCTTGTTTCCGCCACTGAATAGAAAAAAAAAATGTGACTTTTTATCTTGCAATTGCGAGATATAAAGTCGCAATTCTGAGAAATAAAGTCGCAATTGCGAGATATAAAGTCGCAACTCTGAGAAATAGTCGCAATTGTGAGAGCGAGATATAAAGTATATAAAGTCTGAGAAATAGTCGCAATTATGTTATAAAGTCAGAATTGCGAGATGTAAACTCGCAATTGTGAGAAAAAAAGTCAGAATTGTGAGATAAAAAGATTGTGAGATCAATTCTGTCTTTTTTCTTGCAATTGGGACTTTATTTTTCAGAATTGCGACTTAATATCACACAATTGCGACTTTTTATCACACAATTGTGACTTTATTTCTCAGAATTGTAACTTTATTTCTCAGAATTGTGACTTTATTTCTCAGAAATGTGACTTTATTTCTTAGAATTGCGAGTTTATATCTCGCAATTGTGACTTTATTTCTCAGAATTGTCAGATATAAACTTGCAATTCCAAGTTATCAGGCCAATTCTAAGGGAAAAAAAATACAGAATAGTTACTATCTCACAATTCTTTCCAACATGCAATTTCGACTTTATATCATGCATTTTTGACGTTATAACACGCAATTCTGAGAAATAAAGTCAGAATTACAAGATGTAAACTCGCAATTGTGAGATAAAAAGTCGCAATTACTTTTTTTTATTTTTTTTTCATTCTGTGGCGGAAACATGCTTCAATATAAAGCATCCTTTCAGATTTAACTTTATTTATTTATTTTTTTTTACTTGACCCAAACCAACCAGTACATGTCTAAATAAATAAGGACATTTTGTCAATGAAGAGACATTCAGTTGAAATATCATATTTCAATTAATTTACATGCAAGAGTCTTGAAAATCTCATCATCATCTGAATCTTTAATCACTCCATCAGAATAAACGACTTTACGGACAGATGCCAACTGTAATACGCCAAATACACGTTTCATTTCTGAGACATCCAAGATCACTGACGTCAATTAAAACAATTCATTGTTAATGACGTCTCAGTTTTTATAAATCATTACATAGTGAATGATTTAATCCTCAAAAGGAGTTTGTGGGAATGATCTCACAACACCTGATATATTTAGAAACCAGATCACCTCATCAGTGTGTATTATTCCCACACGAGGCAAACGGACGGTTTACACTTTCAAACAAATTAGATAAAATACACAAGCAGCACTTTATCTAAAAAACAAGAGTTTGAAAGCATTAATCGCTCCTCAGGGAAGAGAGGACAACTGTGGCTCCGTTTCAAAACACAACACATTATTCTGGTCAGAACGGTTTAAGACATCGCATGTGTGTGTGTGTGTGTGTGTGTGTGTGGATAAAGCGCAGCGCTGATGAGTAAATCCCACAAGCGCTCCGAATAAAAGCTGGCAGTGAGACACACACACACACACACACACACACACAGGGACGTGGGATCGTGAGACGGATCGTAAATGAGCATCTGTGGGATCAGAGAGAGAGTCGGTCATGAAGCGATGTGTATCCTCTGTGTGTGTGTGTGTGTGTGAACAGCATGACTCCACTCGACAGTTCAGGGAGAGGTCAAAGGGAAGACGTTATGCATTAAAGAATTATTTCACCTCAAAATGAAATGAAAAGTGTTTGATTTTCGTTAATCAATCATCACAGTCTCTCCGACTCAAAGTCGTTCTGACACCAGAATGATAAACACACACCATTTACACGTCAGAAACTATGGCCATCCAATTTATGAAATCCACTGCAGTCCGTCATTAATCATAATCTATCAACAAACGACCAATGAAAATCACTCACTGATCTTGACTGAATAACTATCACTTCAATAAGGATTAAAACTATATTTAATGTGTGCTGTAAGACTATACAGTGTTATTATTTTACATTTAATTGTTCAATTTGCTGTAGGCTAGTACTTATGAATACCACTATTAGCACATATTCCTGAAAAACTTCATTTGTATTTTAGTTCTGTTGTATTTATTTCTATTCCTTTGTTCTTATTCTTATGTAATTGTTTTGAGGATTGTTTTCTTACATTAGTTTTGCTGAAGTATAAGTGAAAAGTTTTACTGATATTTAAAATGTCTCATATCGCGAAATAAGACTCTGATCATCATCGTATCGCTCCCCAGTAATAGTGTTAACTAAAACAATTGATTATGATTTTCGCCATAATCAAGCAGCCCTACATGAAAATTAGCACAATCTAGCAGATGGGTTTCATTAGTTAACAATAATCAATACTTATACAGCACTAATTAATCTTCAACATTTAATAATACTTTATTAAAACAAAAAGTTGTATTTGTGAACATTAGTTAATGCACTAAACTAACATAATGAACAAATATATTTTGTATATATATTCGTTTCAGTAACGTTACCAAATATTAATAAATGCAGTAATTAAATTCAATGTATTGACTAATGTTAATAAATGAGAGTTTATTGTAAAGGATTACAAAAACAAACTGTAGCCGTAAAGCAACTCCTCGAAATAAGCGTGCAGAAACGAGCGAGACTAGGAATCACTTCAGAACTGAACTTCCACTAAACAGAGAAACACACACACACACACACACACACACACACCTTCCCTGGGCTTATGAACACGTCATCATGGCCAGCTCTGGTTGGGGTGTATTTGCTTGTTTTAGCCTCAGCGGCCGGCGAGACACTCAGAGTTCAGCGCTTCTGTGCTTCTGTGCAGGAACTCCAGCAGAATAACTGCTGGCTCACAGAAGGACACACATATCCCAGTCAGGAACGCTGATGAAACACTCATCTCTGGCTCTGACTCAAATAAGTCACTTCGGTTTGATTTACTAAACGAATTTACAGCAAACAGACACACAACAATCATTATACAAGTGCTGCTAATACTCAGAGTCTTCCTCAGGAATGATTGATGGACGGATGGATTGGTGGACGGAGGATAGTTGGAGGATGGATTGATAAGACAGACGGACGGATGGACTGATTGATAGACGGATGGATGGACAAATGAATTGATAGACGGATGGATGGATGGATGGATGGATGGACAGATGGATTGATTGATAGACAGATGGATTGATAGACGGATGGACAAATGAATTGATAGACGGATGGATGGATGGACGGACGGACAGCTGAAATGATAGACGGATGGATGGATGGATGGACAGATGGATTGATAGACGGATGGATGGATGGATGGACAGATGGATTGATTGATAGACAGATGGATTGATAGACGGATGGACGGACGGATGGACAAGTGAATTGATAGATGGATGGATGGATGGATGGATGGATGGACAAATGAATTGATAGATGGATGGAATGATGGATGGATTGATAGAAAGATGGATAGACGGATGGATGGACAAATGAATTGATAGACGGATGGACGGACAAATGAATTGATAGAGGGATGGATGGGTGGATGGATGGACGGACAGATGGATTGATTGATAGACAGATGGATGGATAGATAGATGGATAGATAGACCGATAGATAGATAGATACTATCTATCTATCTATCGGTCTATCTATCCATCTATCGGTCTATCTACCGGTCTATCTATCTATCATAGACCGGTAGATAGACCGGTAGATGGATGGATGGATTTATAGATGGATGAATGAACTGATGGATGGATGGATGGATTTATAGACGGATGGACGGATGGAATGATAGAAGGATGAATGGACGGCACTAACAAACAGAACAACAGAAGTCAAACACACACAACGAGACCCTTAAGAAGAACCTCTGAGCCTCTCATCCGAATTCCTCAGTTCAACAATCTCTCCATTCATCACAGACACACTTCAGCAACACACGACAGCAGAAGTTAATTAGCAGCATCTGTCTTTGCCTTTCAGACGGATTACACACACACACACACACACACACACACTGCTCTGACTCCATTAACACACTCACAAAGTTCACATCTGAACCCCATCACACACTCTGACCGGCTCTCCAGCGTTCCCTTCACTCCGGCGGCAGACTTCAGTTATTCAGGAAGAGACATTCAGGGATATTCAGGAGTTAACCATGAGCCAATCACTCACAAAACAAATAAAATAAGTTCTTGCAACTGCCATTTTCGGTCAGTTTTTTTTTGGTCTCGATGGCTAACCGGGAGGAGCACGCAGACATCCATCACTCGATCAGAAGAAAACACTTAAACCAATGAAAGAGTGTGTAAAAGTAGAGAACCAGCCTCCACTAAAGCGCCAGCACTTCAGCTTGACATTATCCCGCTGTGTGTGTCGGGATCTCTCGGCGTGACCGAGGCACATTCAGGTCAAGGACGACTCTTCCCTCGCAATATTACAGAGAGACTTTCTTTTACAGGGAACTGGGAAGAAAAGGTCGCTGGGCATCTGGCTAATTACTTCAAACTTGCTGGATTCCCATCAATCATAAACACACACACAAACGTGATTACAGATGTCCTCTATAACTTCAGTGGTTATTCCCTCTATATATGACTGATGTTCTCAGTTTAATATTTGAGATCATGTTGAAGGAGAATCTAACCTGTGTTTATTGCATTTCCTCAAAGCAGGGTTATTAGCACTAACTAAAACTACACATTTATGGAATCAATAAAAATAAATGGCATTATTTTTAAAAAACACCTATACAAAATGACAACAGCATGAAATGACTAAAAATGTCACTAAAATAAAATGAACATGAAAACAAAAATATCAACTTTAAAAATAAAAATAATATAAAATTAATAAATACAATTTATAAATACAATATTACTAATTTAATAAACTAATTCAATAACTAATATGTAGATAATGAATAAATACTGAAAATCAAAAACTAAAACAAAAACAAATTGTTAAAGGCAAAAAAAGACACAAAATTAAATATAATAAATATATAATATTAATATTATTTTAATACATTATATTAAATGATAAATATTAAAATTAAATAAATAAATAATCAATATAGAAATACTGAAAATAAACAAAATAATTTTAAAGATAAAAATATGTACAAAGTACAATTTTTAATAAATTTATGAGCTGGTTTGATTGTGAGGATCAGTATTTAATCAGTACATTGTTGCACTGATTCATAATCCATCATCAAGCATCTCCATTTTAAAACAAATATGCAATATGAGTCGTAACTGGCCCTTAAACTGAGTCTGAGTCATGATGAAAAGGGAAAGTTTGGATTGCTCTTCGGCAGTGAAACGTTGGAGGAGATCAAGGTCTTCAACCTGTCATCCTTTATCTACAGCCAATCTCTGGAATAAAGACTAAACTGCACATGATCATCACTCAAACATGATTCACAGCCAGAAACATATTTCCCAATCTGTCCAGAGCTCAACACACAGAACCTCTTAACTCCTTCCAATCGGCTTCACTCTAAAAAATAAAACAAGTTTAGCAAATTTCACTGTAGCACTTTTACAGTGTTTTACCGTTAAAATCATGCTAAAAGCCGCTCCAACATGGACGTCCTGAAGAACAAGATTCCTTTGCATTACAAAACCCCGTTTGCACGAGACATGTGACCATGTCTGATGACCACAAAGCCCACAAATAATAGACACACCAATGTTTTGCATGATAATACAAGAGCCAGACATATAGATGTGACGAGCCACCATATGCCACACATTATCACATCACACACTTCTGCTATTGGCACACACAGTGACATTCATACATGATGAACTTTTACCGAGTACAATATTTACATTCATGCTTGTAGCAGACGCTTTTATCTGAGCCGACTCAAATCAAATTTCACATTTAATTTATGTCCTATAAAAAGTGGTTTAATGAAAGTCTGAATTAGGCAACTTTAAAGGCTGGAAATTGAGAGTTAGTCCATATTCATATTCAGAAACCACTGTTTTGTAAGAAAAATAACATTTCATTTGCAAAAAACAACATTTTTCTCTCCGTTTGACCTTCCGTCAACATCGAGACAGCTTTTCATAAAGTGGAAATGTGGACTGTGAAGAAAAAAATAAAGAGATTTTGATGAAATGATGAATTTATATAGTCATGTGACCCGGCATTCAGCCCTGCTGAATAAACTAAACAACATAATAAAACGCTGCAATCTAATTAAATTCATCTGAATGAATAATTGAAAACTAAAACAAAATCTTTCGTTGAGTGAAAGATTCAATGACTCCCTCATCACTGGACGAATCTCTTGAATGAACGACTCAATGAAAAATACATTTGCAGTCACTTGTCATTTGTCGCCAACAATATAATCAATGCAATGGGAATGAAATGAAAATGTGAAGAATGAAATCGTGTGGGTGCTTGATTCCAGATTAACGATTATTTGTGCAGCTCATCAAGAGGTTCAGGTTTATTGATATAGCCCAGCAATGTGCTTTACATAATCATAACAGTTAAGAAATCATTTATATACATCAATCAATTCAAGTAATTACATAAAATAAAGAGAACAAACATCTAAACAAATAATCTATTGCGAAAAATGATTATTAATGTGAATATTCTCCTAATCCAGTCTAATTGTATAAATACTGTTGCTTTTGTTTGCTTTGGATAACAAATGTCACATTGAGTTATATTTGATAAAACCGTGTGTAGTTTGTTGAGAGGAAGCACAGATGCTCTTCAGCGGGTTTGGAGAGGTTCAGAAAGACGACGATCTTCACAATCGATAAATGAAACTCTCTTTACCCCATCGCCAGCGTTTGTGTTTTTCTTCTCCGTCTCGTTCAAACGTCTATTTATAGACACAAACTGCAGCCTCAAAACCACAAGGAGCAATAATCATCATAATCAAGCCAGATCGCAATAAAAAACAAACCCACAGGAAGTTCTCCATGAAAAGCAGGTCTGGCGTTTGATTTCGAGGAAAAATCCCTTCAAGAAGAGCCTGATTTCAACCCAGACGGGGGGGAGGGATTTCGAGGGGAAGTTGTGAGGGGAGTTTCATCATGTGTTTTTAATGGCATAAAGAATGATATACATGATGTTCTCCAGAATAAAAGCCAGATTATCTTGGATGTAACTTGACACCTCATTTAGTATGTGTGAGTCTATGAATATGCAAATGAGCCCCACCTCTGCCCACTCACTCAGAGATCCACTGGTTGTCGATCACGCGTTGATCTGATTGGTTCCAAGGTGGTTTGTGACGTCAGAAACACCAAAGTGTGTTTTTGAGACTGTCTTTGGTTCACTGCAGTTTTAAGGAGGAAATACTCAACTTACACATGGTGTGTGTTAAAGCGGATTAAACACACCACATACACACATAAACAACATTAAACGCTGGATTTTCACCACAGGGGGACTTTAAAAGCTAAAAGTTTACTTTTTTCTAGCAATATTTCAACCCATTTATGCAAACTTTATCATAACTGCAATGACTGACAAAAACAATCAAAATTTTGGCGATAAACTTATCGGTATGATTAATATAACATATAATAATATTATAGCTTATTGGTAAAAAATAGCAAAATTGTGAAATATTTTTACAATTGAAGATATTCGGTTTACATCTAAAAATGTTTGCATTTGCTCTCGATATTTTGTCTCCAATGAAAAAGAGAAATCTTTATAGAAGAGCTGTACTGCAAAAAATACACAGCATTTGAGCAAGGAACATTTGAATCATTATTTAATTACGAATTAGGGACGCACCGATGTGAACAAAGCCGATAACCGATATATCGGCTGATAAATCTGAACCCAAGTTATATCATTAAAAGAGCCTGATTACAAAAAACAAAAGACTCACTATTAAAAGCAGTGCGGAGCGTGCCGATCACACAATTATAATATTACGATTATAATTTTATGTAGCCGATGTGACAGACTTGCACATGTTGCACTTTACCTTATTTTCTTTTGTTGAAGTGATTGCAATCGTATTTCAAGCAAAGCAATTCAAAACCATCATGTTGAACATCTGAAGAAAACGTTGCATTATTTTAGCCAAATTTTCTTCCGATAACGATAACATTAAAAATGATATATCAGATGATGCCGATTTGGTGGCCAATGTATATCGTGCGTCACTAATACAAATATGGATATTATGCAAAAAATGCTATCTTCCTTAAACATTAAATTGAAAACATAACCTAAACACATTACACTATTATTCTATTTTATTAGTCTATTTAAAATGTATCCATTTTAACATTTGGTATCAGATTGGAGATCACTGTCAATCAGATTCAATCCCGCAATTGTCAATCCAGAAACGTCGGAAACATGAGACAAAAAAATTGGAGTGCAATTGGTTTAAATTAAGCTAAATTAAAATAAATGAAAGCCAAATAGAAATAACTAATACAGTTACAAAAGCACCTACAACTAAAACTAGTAAACTACTAAAACTACAGTTAATTCAAAATATTAATACCAAATAATTTATATTAGAAAAAACAAAAATAACAGTTTCTAATACAACAATGGAAATATTCCTAGTTATTAAAAGCAAATGATAAAAATATCTTTATAAGCTAAACTGTTAACATGTTAGCGATATACATCATACACAATATTCTCTCATTTTATATTGACGGCTTTAATGACACACACTGATGAATAATTCACACTAAGATCGGGAACATTAATTCATTTGTTTTTGTTCTGATGATGCAAGTCAAGTCAAAGTTATTCATCACAAAACAAACACTAAGCCTGACTTCCATTAGTTTTCAGCAGCAGTCTGTGCCCCTTTTTACCCAGCATCAAAACATTTGACTAACAATGACATCAAGTTCAGACAAAATATCGAATTTTGTCACGCTAAAAAAAGTAAATGGCAGATTGTCTCTGGAGGCTGGAAGAAGCCCTTTCCCACGCACTCGTGGGCGTCATTGACGGGCTCTCGCGGCAGGTGGTCACGGCTGGGTTTTCCATGACAAAAGCCTGCCCTTCATCACCCCGAGATCCCACGTCACACACCGTCTCGCGTCCTCTCGCCCTTTCTCACACAGAGTCACTGCAACAATGACTGCAAACTCCACTCCACAAGCTAATTATGCTGTCGGCTGGAGCGACTTTTCAGGACCAAACAGACAAACGCCACATATTTCACTTCCATCCATGACTTTATTAAAGTCATTTCGCAAGGCATTTGTAAACCATAAATTTTTTTTTTAAACAATGTTTAAAAACACAAAAAATGTATTTAAAAACATTCAAACTTATTGTAAATTGTTAAAAAAAAGTGTTTGAATCGCGTTTAAAAATAAAACCATAAAATAAAAACAACCAACCTTTTATAAAAAACAAAAAAAAAAATGCTTAAAAATGTTTGAAAAACAAAAATGTTTCAAATTTAACGTTGTTGTAAATTGTTACAATAATTTAAATGTTTATGTTAAATAATGGTTAACATGGTTGTAAACTGCTACAAACGCAAAAACAAAAACATGTGTTTAAGTGTTTAAATCTGTATTTAAAATAAAACTGAAAAATAAAAACTTATTTAAAAAAGCAAAATAAAAAATGCTTAAAAACGTTTGAAAAACAAAAATGTTTCAAATTTAACTTTTTTGTAAATTGTTACAGTAATTTACATGTTTGTATTAAATAACATGGTTGTAAACTGCTACTAAAACAAAAACAAACAAAAAATGGGTTTAAGTGTTTGAATCGGCATTTAAAAAATATAACCGGAAAATAAAAACGTATTCAAAAACAAACAAAAAAATAATTGAATTTTAAGTTTACCTTTGTTGTAAATTGTTGTTACAATAATATGCAAGTTTATGTTAAATAATGATTAACTTGTAAAATGCTATTACAGCAAAAACAAAAAAATGGGTTAAAGTGTTTAAAATATTTTAAAAAAAAAGTTTTTAAAAACATGCAACCTTCCTGTAAATTGTTCATAAAAAAAAATTAGTTTTAAAGATGTTTAACTTTAAGTTGTTACAATAAATAAATAAAATGTATTAAAAAAGGTGTTTAAAAATGTACAACCTTGTTGTAAATTGTTACTAAAAACCATAAAACAAAAATTTAAAAAGGTAAAAAAATCTTTCAAATTTATTAAAAATGTGTTTTAAAAAGTACAACCTTATTGTAAATACTTGCCCATAAAAACCGTTTTTGTTTAAATTGTAATATGATCAATATTCTTAATTGGCGTTTCTTCGAAAATACGAAAACAATCATAATAGAATCAGTGGAATCGGAATCATATCATGAAATTCCTTCCGTTTCCCGTCTCTAGACATCAGTGTGTGTGTGTGTGTGTGTGTGAGAGAGGTATTTTTACTCTCTCTTTCCCGGGCGCTCGAGGCCGGAGCGAACGGAGCCACAGCTGAAGTCTGGCGACAGCTGGACGTCAACACGGAGACGGAGGGGTCAGGAGAGGAGCCTGGGAGTCGGGATTATCCAACACATTCCTCCATCTGGAGCGGCGAGGAAACATCTGCCCATCTCCATCTCAAAAACCCCAGAGCCGGAATAATCATTCCTCCTCACACACACACACACACACACAGTGTGGATCCGCTCTCTCAGGTGGGAGTGATCGTAGAGGTCCAAACACACTTACACACACACATCTCTGGTGTTCACGTGCTCAAAATAATCATTTACCCTCAGAAAACAAACAGCGGAGAAGAGATACACACGTGTGTGAGCTCAGGGATGAATGAAAGTTGCTAAAGCGTTCAAATATTAACAATCACTTCACATCATCGTTAGATTCACATTGTAAAATCCTTAATAATGTTGTTGTTATTGTTAACTAAAAAAACTATTAAAAATCATTTACGAACGTAAATCTAATTCCAATTTTTGGTTTAATTTTTGAGAGCCTGATTACAAAAACAAGTCTCACCATTAAAAGCCATGTCCCAATTGTCCCAAAGCCATGTCCCAATTATTATTTTGTTTGTTTGTATATTCATTTGTTTGTTTTTTCTCTTACTGTTATGTTTGTTTACTTGTACTCTTTTTTATATATATTGATTCCTTAATAAAACGAAGAAAAAAAAGCCACATCCCAAGTGATTTCAATCAAATTTCAAGCAATTTAAAACCATCATGCATCTGAAGCATTCCACTTGAAGGAAATAATACATCATTTATCGGCTTAAATATTATCGGGCCGATAATGCTAACATTATCTGTCAAATGAAATGATTATATATCGGTCGTTACCGATATCGATATGATGGCAGATATATTTCATTTCATTTATTTATTATAGGAAAGTGCACATTAATAGATTAAATATCATGCATCCCTACAGTTTATGGCTGCTATGAATCATCTGTACTGTATAAGGCACTATAGAAATAAATGGGACTCAAAGCTGTACACACAAAAGCTTCCTCAAAACTGAACGTCTTCACTGCCGCCAAATACAGCAGTCGACATTTGAAGTGGATAAAACCCTTCATCAAAGTTATGCATCAGTTTTGAACACCCGTTCATGTCTTAAGACAACATTGATCCATTTTAAATGTTGACTAAAAATGTAGACTCATTTTTAGAGTAAAACATCTCATCAATAAGAAACAAACTCAGTTCCCCTGTGTGTCCAGCGAGAGCTCAGCATGAGGACGGATCTCAGTAAACAGCCCTGACACACACACACACACACGACAAATGCCTTCCAAAGGCAAGAAACAAACACAGAGGGAAAGGGACACAAATACACAGACAGACAAACACACACCCAGACTGCTATAGACATCAATCTCCTGCTGAATGAAGCCCGCCGCGACCCGGCCTCCTCGCTACGCTATTCTCTGCGAGTAAAAGAAACTTCTGCGACACACAAGGTCAGTCGCGACTCGCGACCACGCAGCCATTGAGACATCAGCTCCATGTCAGGCTGAAGTGAAGAGACACACACACACACAACCAAACCGATTAAAGACCAACACCCGAGAAAGTTCTAACATTCGCCTTACAAACAGAGGAAATAACAAATAAAACACTGGGACTAGTTACACAATTCTGGACAAACTGAGAATCATGATTTTTGTTTAAAATCGAGATCACGATTCTGAATAGACAAATAAAATTATATATATATATATATATATTAATTATATATTATATATTAATTATAAACATATTAAATAAAAAATAAAATAATAATTGCAGCAGGCAATTCAAATTAATTAATTTGAGCTCAAATCGGTTGAATTAATAATTCAATGACTCACTCACGTGATTAAAAGGAATGCGCACTTATCAAATACATTGAAATATTTATATATAAACATTCTAACGTACGTATTAAAGGTGCTCTAAGGCTGTGTGTCCACCAAAGCGTTGTTTCACGCGCTAGGCGAATTTTTTCAATTGCTTTCAATGGGAGCGCCGCGTTTTTGCGCGTAACGAGGCACTGAGCGTTTTTTTCACGCTGAAGCGCTCTGCGTTTTTTACAGGTCGGCGAGAGTCCAAGAATTGTCAACTTCATCGCTCATCACTGTCGCTTTCTACCCAGCCACCCAATCACAGCGGAGGAGGGGCGGGGCTAATACCACACCGACCAACTGCCACAGCATTCTTTCTGTACAACGGCATCAACCAGAGAAACTAGCCGAACAACATGTATGAAAAATAAATTTAGTATGAAACAAATTACCGGCGAAATCAGTTACAAGTAAACTGTGCTGCGGATATTCTGTATCATAGCAACGAAACTTCTTAGCAGAAAAAAATGCTGCGCTGCCAAAACGCTCTCAAGTGCCCACAGCTAGGCGTCTTCCGCTGGCTAAAAACGCTTTGGTGGACACACGGCCAAAATGACGTCAAAGAATGTATATTGACTAGAAGAAGTGAAAGCCAATAGAGAGCCTAAGTCCCACCCCTCCCCTTCATGGGACCTTATTTCGGAAAAAATATGAATGGTAGTCAATGGCGAGAGACAACTTCGTCTGAACTGTGTCCTCAATTACACATATGATGTTTGTCAATTTAAAAGATAATTCTTAAAGTCAAAAATGTCGCAGTTTGTCATAAAACAGACGAGTAACATTTAGTTTTATGTGAAAATCGCCCTGTGAACTACATCTCCCGGGAAACGAAACGAGATCCGCTGCTCGTGTGTGTGCAGTCTGGTACAAAACACTCGTGTATGACGGCGTAACGTTACGATTATAACGTAAGACTATAGAAACAATGACAGACATTAGCCTCAGTAAAGTTAGCTTCATTCATTGAGAGAAAATGTGCGCCTTTGGGGTTTGTAGTCTTTGTAATTACGTCTTATACCTCAACGGTTTTACATCAAACTGCAACTTTCTTTACTTTAAAATGCATCTTTTAAATTGACAAACATCATATGTGTAATTCAGGGCACAATTCAAACCAGATCAAAATATTTGTTGTCTCTCGCCATTGACTACCATTCAATATTTTTCCGGTGGTCAACCGGAAGGGGAGGGACTTAGGCTCTCTATAGAATGTTCCATTCCAACACCAGCGCCCAGCAGCAGCCCTACGCATCCGCCATTTTGGGGTGAAAGGCACAAAAGGCAAGATTGCATTAACAAAATATATTTAAAAAACAAAACAAACATAAACAAGCAATATTCGAATATTAACTTTAACAGCATTCGAATAGTATCGATTTTTTAAATATTCAAATTATATTTGAATTTCGGAATTCCAACAGCCCAACTCCCGCAGATGTAGTGTTCAGTACGCGAGAAACTGTAATAGTCTATTAGCATGACGGTGTCGCACTGTAAACATTCGTAGACCAATAATTTTATGGAACATCTGAGCAGAACAACCCCAGAGCTAAACCGAACCCTGTGTGTGTTCACGAGCGCCACACCATGTGATGTACGCCAGTCCCGTGCGAGAGATAAGGCCTGCAGAATATCAGTGTTTAGGTACGGCGTTCTGACCATGCAGCTCGAGCCCAGATAAGCCTTATCAGTGAAGATAAACACACGACACGGCGAGAACGCAAGACTTCTCCGCAGCACGAAACTCACTCTCTCCAAACACGATTGCCTCGTTTCAGAAAATAATAGAATTGGATGTGCAACAATAACAAACCTGGGAAATTATCCAAGACTTGCCAAGCAAGCGGTTCATTTGCAATTACAGAGCGTTTCTGGCGATGTACATGACTCCCCGTGGACTCGGAGTGAAAGACGAGACCCTGAAAGCGTCCCTCAGAGAACGACGACACGTGATGGAGAGGAAGATGAGCACGAGAGGAATTCCTCAATAACGTCTGTACTCTCCGTCTGCTAAATTAGGGTTTATCGTCTTTACAGGTCACATTCTTATGACCTACATGCACCTAATGTATAAAAATGATCACCTAATACAAATATAAAATGTCAGCTGGCTTTTTATTTGTTTCCTAAATAAAATAATAAAAAGACACACTACCCACCAAAGACCTTGAAAAACAAAGTTCACCATGCAGTTGGCCATAGAAATCAACATAAAAAAGTGGGAAAAAAAAAAAACCTTGATTATAAAAATCTGGCACAAGTAATCACAGTAGTGAGGCACTATAACCAAACTTGCAACACTTAAGTCTTAAACTTCATCATGTAACTCACACTGGATGATAAAATGTCAAAGACTTGAAATCCCAGAGCAATTTTTAGATCCCAGAATACCTCAGACACTTAAACACACACAAATGTTATTTTGATTATGCTTAATGTCTGGCACAATCAATCATTACAAATGTTTAAAGGGACAATGTGTAGGAGTTTCTCTCATCTTGTGGTGAAAAAGTATTTTACATTCAAACGAATTGTGTTCTCCAGCGCCTCGCTTTTTCAAATGCGCGTTGCATCTACGGTAGCCATTATGTACCAAAAAGCTATGAGTGGATGTCTTCTAATAGTCGAGTGTTCCTTCGGGTGAACAGCATTAGCTCTATCTGCCTGGAAAAACTATCCCGACATTAACTTGTGTGTTTTGTAATCCTTTTGCAATCTATTTTTGACTTTTCTGGCGACGAGTAGAGATGGGCAACGATTAATCGCGATTAATCGTTAGCAAAATAAAAATTTGTGTTTACATAATATATGTGTATAATTAATTTGTATATATAAATACACACACATGCATGTATATATTTAAGAAATATTTGCATGTATATACTTTATATATATTTAATATTATATATAAATATTTGACATATTAATAACACATTTTTCTTAAATATATACATGCATGTGTGGGTATTTCTATATACAAATTAATTATACACACTACACACACATATATTATGTAAACACAAACTTTTATTTTGCTAGCGATTAATCGCTGCCCATCCCTAGCGACGAGGATTTGTAATGCAGCCATTTAAACTCTGCTTCTCTGCGTTCAGTCACGTGACGCTGGCTCTGAACAAAAACACGATGTGGAAACGCGTTGGCCTAGTACTTTTTGTCCCTCTCTGATATTATAGTTTTTCAAGATGGCGAACTACATGAACCGCCCGTCCCATGTATATAAAGATAATAAATTCTTCGTTTACGAGGATAAGTCCGAGATTTGGCAGAGGTATTTGTATACCACTGAGGACATATTTATGAATTAAAATGTTGATTTTAAATAATAAAATACATAAAAAGTACACATTGTCCCTTTAATCATGTTGATCCATCATTCCTAGAACAAGCTTCTGCAAAACTGCCGTCCAATGGTTTCTACAGTGAGAATCATATGAGCTCATATTGATCTTCTGTGGCCCAAAATGACTGTGTAGTGCATTATGGGTAATAATCTAGACAGCCGAACATTTTATCTTCAACGGATCAGAATGAAAGTCGGGACAAAAATACATTCAGGAATTCCACGATTCTTCACACTGAAAGTCAATCACGGACAATTTAAGCGAATCCCAGCATACCATCTTTGTGTTTGGATAACACTTCACGTTCTGACGCAAAGATCTGCCACAGTAAATGGAAAACACAATAGAGAGATTGTCAAGGGTCTAGCAGACTTTGCTTTTAGTGCAAGTCATGCTAATGGAAGTGCACTCAATACACGGTTCAGTTTAACACAGATTTGTATAAAGGCCTCAATGTGATTCTGTCAGCATGCATACGGCTGTTTTACATAATCACAAACTATGTTACGGGCTCAAACACGTCCTCAAACAATCTGTGTCTTGAACGTTAGCAGTTGTTGAACATTAAGTTTCGGATGTTTACTGTGATTTTTCAATTGACACGATTCCAACAGTTGTGGCTCAAAGAAAAAGTTAAACTCCCAACACAGATGATGGATTATACGCTCATTATTTGGCCTTTGATATTATGACCACTTCCTAATTAGTGCATGCTATGTTTAAATGCAATACTCAATTTTACTCTACAGAATAAAAATGATGCAAGGAATTGTTAGGAAACTTCAATGCAACATGATGCATTTTCTGTAAGTAACAATTCTCAACTTTCCAACAGAATTCATTTGGGCCAACATGAGTTTAAATTCACATTTCTTCCTAAACTGGAACACATGTGTACATAGGCTCAATATAAACGTTCTATAGCGCTATAAAAATGTGATGACTGTCAAACAAATCTTGAAAAACGCTCAAGAGACAAAACAGGTTTCTGGATATTAATTCGTAAGAAGCTCAATAGAATATTCCTGAGGGATCAAGACTTTATTATTTCAGACTGTTTGGGAAATCCCATTGAAATCCCATAAAAACAACTTACAACCTCATTCACATTACAACCTAATCCGATATATCAACCCCAACCTCTGTGTGTGCATGTCAATCAAAGCCATCGCGTGCGTTACTGCTGTTCTCCACAGGATAACGTCAATGTTTACAAACTGCTTATGCGTGTAAAAAAATTAAATTCTAAGTTTCTAAGTCATTTTTCAATACTTCACTCTTCAAAATATCAATGGGTTATTTGCCATTTCTTTGAAATTCAAATCAAGTCAAATTTATTTATATGATGCATTTTTGCAAAACACATTGTTTCAAAGCAGCTTTACAGAAAATCTAAGTTATTATTTGTAATAATTATTTGTGAAATTCACCAGTGAAAATTGTTTCAAAGCATAACTTACACCAAACTTTCCTACAGTATGTCAACGCCACAATATGTAAAAGTTAACCCATTTATTTGTACACCAGGCAAAAACTACACGCTTATACTCAAGACATGATTTCACGACGCGTGTTTGGAAGAAAACATCACATGACTACTTGCACCAGTACTACGATTTTTTACTATATTTTACAAGCAATTACTAAGTAAAAATGTATTCAAAATAAATCCCATGCCAATTTGTCTTTGTATAATAGAACAAACATTTTTGGAGTATGTTTTATGAGAAAATACCATTTCAGGTTTTTTACACAAAATTTCACGTTCAATGCGTTTCTTGCACTTTCTTTGTAAATGTTTGCGATATTTACTCATTTCTGAGTGAAAGCTGTTTTTGCACCAAATTTCTTTCCAGTGTAGTGTTGATTGACTTGGAAAAGACCACAAGAAAAACACATACTGTTGCTTTAAAATCCCAGTTCTTGCTTCAGGCGACCCATCCCCCATTTCTCACAAACACTCTCTCTCTCTCTCTCTCTCTCTCTCTCTATCTACTAGCCCCCCCACTCAAGCGCCACAGCTTGCATCCATAACACAACATGCAAACCACCGTATGTCCCTCTGGATGATCCCATGGCAGCTCTACAGCTCCTCTGATTGGAGCGCTGATGGACTATACGGTGGCCATTTCGGTCCAGAGAGGAATTTCACTTCACCCTCCCCCCGTCCAACCATGTGGTCAATCCTTTGAACAAACCCGACACACACACCACATACAAGACGGTCTCGTGGTCAGTAATGCAGCGGCCCTCCGAGGTGAACCGTTCAGCAGAAACGCTCGTATGTACAGGCAAACTGACCCCACATCCCAAAACTCAAGCAGATATGAGCAGTAGCGGAGCATCAAGACTCATTTGCTTCCTCCAATAGAAGGGTGTTTAAAAGCCACACCGCCCTGCTTTTCTTTTTACGGCACCCTCTGCTCAGCCACGGGAATCTTGGAATGCTCTACGCAAAGACTATTACACAACACACACACACACACACACACACACACAACATCAGGCTTTACTAGCCCTCGCGGAATCGCAAAAAGCATTGAACATTGACAGAAAGACACACCAGGGACACATTACACCGAGAAATCATGAAATTATATTTTGCATTAAGAAAATTAAGGCATAATAGAATTGTTGGCAACCAATATGACCTAATGACTGTAATGTTTTATTTCTATTCTATTCTTATTTCTATACACTGAATCAATTTTTACTCTGAAACTGCTAGCAAATTTAACAAATAAATGACAAGTAACGCTTGATCTAGACAGACTGAAATAGTATTTTCTTGCCAAACTTTATTTACAACTTTGAAAAGTAATTTTCACAGTGTAATAGGACAATGAAAATCATTCTAAAAATGTGAAATATATAAAATATCAGCCACATATTCTGCATTTCAATACACACAGCATGATATTAATGAGAATTTTAGTGGAAAATGTGTTGCATATTCATTTTTAGCGGATGGATTTATCCAAAGCGACTTACAAATCAGGAAAACAGGAATACAACAAGCGATTCATTGAAGTTGGACAGGTTTTAGACAGGTTTTGTGAGATTCACCAGCATATCTACTGGATCTCATTGAAACCAATGCAAGAACATTTTCTGTTTCAGCTTCAAAACACCAACTTTCAACTCTCCATAGAAGACAATAAACATCCTTAAAGACCAACTTCTATTGAACCAAAAACATGTGACGTTTGAAAGCACATCTCCGAAGTTGCTTTATAACTTAATTTCAAACAACTTCTTGAGTATTTTCACTCTAGGAGTATGAAGCGTATACCAAAGTATGGGAACTCACGAAACTTCAGAGCAGGGTTATTTTCGTCCACTAAAACTATTCAAGCATTTATGTTAATTGGAAATAGAATAAAATAGAATTATTAGTTGAAAACCAAATGAATCTTAGAAATGTTGCCTGGTAATAAACTGAACCATAACATTATTAACTGGAAATAAATGAAATTAAAGAGCAAAATACTTTACAAAATGACAAAAGCACATAATAAAATTAGAAAAATAATTAATAATTACTAGAAATTAACATAAAAACAAAAAAAGCTCCTTCAAAATATTAATAAAAATAATAATAACATTGAATCTGAGGCACAAAACTTCACTATATAAATTACTTTTTTTCTTCTTTCAGAATTCCCAGTATTTTACCCAACAAGGCCATTCCTGGAGGTAAAACACTGGGAAATGTGTCCCTGAAATGACGACAATGCATCCGTCCGCATACATATTTCATCTGAAATAGTTTATTAAAGTGCACTGTGATGTTAGATGCTATTTCTGTGAATTCAGCATGATATTGAGCTGTATAGATCCACCCCTCCCCCCAAACCCTCCAACACAACAAAGCCACAGTCCAGAAGCAGCCAAACACACATTTACTGCATTCAGAGGACTTTCTGTGGGATGGGTTGACTTGAGGAACACTACCACAAATCAATACACTCACTATAAAAGCACGCACTATCCTATCTATATTTAACATTGATGCATAAATCACTTACACCCAATATGATGATGATGCACTTGATTCATAAATGCAACTATGTACCAAGTATTATACATCCTTGGACTGAGTTGGCTGTCCTCGTGTTATTGTTAATGACAGTGAGTCGTATTTGTAGTTATGAATGAATGAGCACTAAAACAAAGATACATTATCTGTCACTACTATAATTATTCATCAAACGCTGATGGAACTCAAACAGGTTTCCTAATGCAAATACGACAGTCGCTTTAGCAATGCAATGTCCAATGCATCCTATCAAAATGCATGGTTTATATTGAGAAAGTAAGAACTGCATTCATGCAAATCTCACCCAAGTCTTGTCAGAAGAATAAATGAGCGCTTACCTGCACAAAAAGTTCCCAGAAGAAGTGCAAAAGTCAGCCAGGAAGCGAGCATATTCCTCTAATGGCACAAAAACACCCCAGGTTTTCTCCTTTTTAGTGTCTTCTGCTTCGCACACATTTAAAACGATCGGTGGAAACACACACACACATATGCACACATTCACTCACTCACACACACTCTCTCCCTCTCTCACACACACACACACACACACGAGCCCGAGTGACCGTCGGCCTGATGTCCACCCAATCAAACTTTAACATATGCAGAAATCCATCAGGAAAAGCGGCTATTCCAACAGAAACGCCTTCCAGCATGAAACAATGAGTGATTTCCACCCAAAAGCCGGCCCGTGTGTGAAGCTTATCCTGTTCAGAGTGAGAATGGCTGGACAGGGTCCGATTCTGACATGCACGGAACTGAACTGAGTCCAAAATGGCTTCGGAGAGCGAAACACAGCCAGCAGGGAAACAATTTTCCAGATCTACTAAGTCGAAGGCTCGGCTCATGAATATTAACTACGCACCGTGACGCTCGTCCAGCAGCGCTCCCTCATTGGCCGAGCCTGCTGAGAAGGCCTGGCTCATGAATATTAATCAATCGAATGACTGGACGCTCTTGGAATGTTGGCGAGCGACGTCACCAAAAAGTCATTAATATTCAGGAGCCGTGGCCTTTCCGTAGTAGGATTGGGAATTTCGCAGCAGGAAAACCCGGATGTTGAAACACAAAGAGAGAAATGCAAAGCCTTTGAGTCCATATGCTGAGGCTACACAATATACACACACATACCGCTCGTCACGTCTCTTTTAAAGGCCAACACTGCGGTATTTTGGTGCGAATATGAACAGGAAAGCGCTTTATTTTTGTCTACTGTTTTGATTTGGCGTGATTTGATTGATTCACCTGAACATTAGTTACTGAGATAAAACTAATGCCCTTTGGAACCATAATTCCAAACTAAATTGGCAAATAAATAAATATAACTGATACAATTAAACATAAAACAACAACAAAGCAGCTAAATCATACTGCTGTTACATTGATAGAGTAGAGAACGTAAGATCATATTTCAAGATAATAATCTCAATATGAAACTGGGCAAAGTGCCTAGAGTTTAATATTAAAAATGAAATATCTAGTGCTTTAATAATCACAGGATGTAATTATCCGTGTAAAAACACACTGTGAGTAAAACTGCTTAAATGCAGGTCTCCAAAAATGCTAAATTAATTCTCAATTAATTTAAACAACAAACTTGTGAATCCATATAGCCTACTTTTTAGGAGACAGAAGAACATTAAAATGATGATTCTCCCGCCAAGAGCATACTGAAAATCTTAAAAAAGATATATATGAAACTTTTTTAAACTATGTTTTAAGTATCATGTTCTTACTGTAGTGGATTTTTTTAAATACTGTATTATAGAAACAACATTTTTCTTTAAGTGATACTTTGTTGTAAAAATGAGCATCCATTGAAAAAAAAAATTAAGCTTGCAAAGATTTTTCCTGATTTTAATGCTTTTTATAAATATTTTACAAGGGTGGATTAACAGTTTGGGTAGGGGACTGGTATAGGCTAATAGAGGAATTTTATATATCAAAATGATCTGGCCTTTAATAATGCTCTGAAAACATTAGCACAAACATTGCTTTTGGAACCTTTTCTGAAACGTTTTAATTGGACGCTCGTCATTTTTAAATGTTACTTGTTTCGAATTGGCCAGAGAGAACTTTCAAATGTAACATTCCCGTATTGTTTGAAGATGATGGAATGGAATGTTTCCTTAACTTTAAAAAAAACTGGACGTTTGGAATGTTCTTAAAACTAATGGAAACGTTCTAAAAACATATGGGATCATGTTTCGCTGCAATGCATCTAAAAGATAAACATTTGGAACGATGGGATTTAAATTTATATCTATATTTTTTTTTTCATTTTTCACTAGTGAGATAAGGTTACAAAACTGTGGCTCTCAAAGCTCTCAGCTCATTAGTAATAATAAAAAAAAACATTTGTTGCTTTCTTTGTCATAAAGTTATAAAACAAAACAGTTTTAAATTAAGTTAAGAAGCAATTAATCAAAGAAAAATGTTACATTTTTTTTGGTCAAATTAGTTTTATCGGGCTGTTCTGTGGCCCAAGAACTGAAAGGCAAATTATATTCTGTGTAATTACTGTGACACCAAACTGCTTGAGTCACTCTCACAAACACAAAGCTGTTATTTTGATAATTATATTGTTGTGAAGAATCAGACCCTCGTGTCATGGCAAAGAAAAGAGCAACTTCATAGGAGGATAAACACTAACACTGTAAACATGAATACGGCTGTAGTGTTTAATAACTCTGGGTCTTCCTCACACTGACAGCAGAGAGAGCTCAGATTGAGAGATGAGCAGCTGAAGCCACTCCAAAACTCTGCTAAGTAGGTCTGCCAAACAGCACTTAGACAAATAAAATATATGACAACCTGTATAGAGTCATTACAGTCGGCCATAGATTCAACACAAACCCCAACTCTATTACTGCACGGGTTTCTCTCACACAGATCGCATCGATCGCAGATCAGCGCTGCCAAGAGACAGCAAAACTGCAGCACATCACTGTATAAATAACCCTGTTTCATTTTAAAAGACTGTAAAAATGCTACTGTTAATTGGTTAACACAAAGTTTCCGTACTATGTACGGTAAATACCTGTGATAGACATCATTAATGTAATTTTACTGTAAAATAACGGTAAATTTACATTTTTTTGAAAGTGAAAAAGAACAACTTATTGTATAATTTACAGTGAAACCCCGTAAATTGACATTCCCACAATTGCCTACGTGACACCTAACATTTTATGTGTTTTTGGTGAAATACTGTAACTGTTTCTTTACAGTTTTCTTTTTTTTCATCAGGGTTTTATGTTACATGTAATATTGTGAAATTAATGTTTACTGCATTTTTTTAAAGTTACCATGATGGTGTTTAATATTTGTGTTAAACCTTTATTTAAGTGATAATCTTATTTTGAAAGACCGATGATGAGCTTTGATTGATCATGTGATCACCAATCTTTACTGTAATTGGTGGTTGTCAGTGTATTACATCAAATCAGCTATCAATATTTCAATAGGTTGGTAACTTAACATTCATTATTATATATTTTGCATGTCTGCTTGACTGTACGACCCGAAAGAAAATGAATCTGTCAGTGCCAAGGTATACATATCGCTTTATATATCATCATGAATATACTTTATACTTTATTTAACTCAAACTTCACTATGGACATCAATGATGGATGGATTCTCAGCTAATGTACTGATAAAATATACATCATGAAGCGCACACACACACACATTGTGGCACATAAAGCAAGTGCACTGAATGAATGAATGCACAGGCCATTCCCTCCGTCCTTCCTCGTCTCTGTAAAAGCTGCCGTGATAAAAGCTCTTCAGTGTGTGTGAATAACTGAATATAAAGATGCGCTCGGCCTTCAGCGTCTCGGACACACACAGGCGACCTGCGGCTCATACAGGACCTGAAGGAAACCTTTCACTGCGGCTCGCCGTGCTTTCAGGACAAGAGGACCACAACACACTTCGAAAATAAACTGAGAGTGTCTGCTGGTGAATAGGGGCAGAGAACACACACACACACACTTGTTTAGCTTGTTCAATCCGCTGTACAACACGGTTAAATCTATAAACTATGTAAATATTTTCATCCAGAAGCTTCTCTCCACTGGCGTGATGTATGAGGGGGGCGTGTGTGTGTGTGTGTGTGTGTGAGTGACTCTCCACACGTAAATCTCCATGCGTCTCATAATTTCCTCTTCCTCACTAACAAGTGAACAGAGTGATTCCTCTGGGTGCTGAAGGCCTCACACACACACACACACACACACACACACACACACACACGCTGCAGTAATTGTGTCCAGCGGCCAGCGCTCGGTCACTCGTGAGGACAGTGACCTCTGTGTTCTTCCCTCTCGCTGCAGAGCTTAATGACCCAACACACAGTCATTACACACACACACACAATTCAAACACCACATAAACAAAATTTGGTGTAGGATGTACTTCACTCTTTAACAATTTTCACTAAGAAATTGCTGTTAAATTTCACAGGAAATACTGAAATAATATTTTGTGAAATCCACTACAAAAACTCACTATTCGACTTCATCTGGTTTGAATTAGTGTGTGGGTGAACACCAGGCTGTGTGTGTTGAGTTCATCTCTACAGAAACACACACACACACACACACACACACACACACAGAGAGAGAGTGATTTACGGCCGGTTCACTCCTTAGGGGACGATGTTCTGTTCTCTAATGTTCGACCCGCAGCGCCTCATCTTCAGCTCAACACCATCAACAGGAAACACAACAGCAACTCATATATACACTGTTTCTGCTGATGATTATGATGCTAACAAGAAATCTAGTTGCTTTAATAAAAAAAACATACACTGTAAAAAAATAACCGTGATTTTAACGGTAAAATACTGTAAAAATGCTAAACAGAAAGTTTCCATACTATACACGGTAAATAACTGTGATATAATTTTACAGTAAAATACCGTTAAATTTACAGTTTTTGAAAGTGAAAAAGAACAAATCATTGTATAATTTACAGTGAAAAACCATAGATTGATATTCCCACAATTCCCTGTGTGACACTTCACATTTTATGTATTTTTTTTAAATAACTATGGTTCCTCATAGTTTTATTGTTTTTTTTCCTAATCAGTTATGTACATTAGGATTTTATGTTACATTTAATGTTGTTAAATTAACGTTTATTGCATTTTTTTAATTTCATGTGTGTTACCATGATGGTGCTTAATGTTTGTGTGAATGACATTGAAGTATTGCTTTATACAAGTATTCACTTATGATTGCTCATGTAACTGCTGTGATGATTGTTGGTTATCAGTGTATTATAATGGTCTAAAACAGATATCAATACATCAATAAGTTGGTAAATCCACATTTTATTGAAAAATTAAATTACGGTTTATTACTGTAAATTTTAAGTTAAGTCTGTAAAACCATTAACGTTCTCTACCGTATTTTTAACGGTAAAGTTCTGGCAACCACAGCTGCCGTTTTTTTCCCGTAAAATGTACGGTTTATTTTTTACAGTGTAAATATTTAAAAGTATTTGCTTATCATAAAATAAATGCACTTTAGCATTTTTTTTTTACTATATTCTTTTATTTTGCCAGACAAATACCATATTTTTCTTCCCTCAAAATATCAAATATTTCCGCACATTTTGATGGTTTAATCAAACTAGCAAGGTCATTAAAAACAAATATCGCATCCAAACATCACAATTTGAAATAATCAATAATACTATAAAAATAAATGTGCGTGTTGGTTTATCTTGAGGGTTAGTTGCGTGCGGTGTAATATGCATGTTTTACTGTTTTTCCTACGCTAAGTAACACATGTAGCAAGCGGGCACTGTAAAATAAAGTGTTAGCGTGAGTTATTACAGTGATGACTGACTTGAACACCATTAAATAGCCTGATGTTTGAGGAAAATCAATAGTGTTTAGTCAGCATTTGCTATAAAAAGGCACTATGTATATTTGGACTCTGAAGAGTTGCAAACACTATGCATTATCTTCGATTGCACTCGCTGGAATAAACAGCCCGTGGCTTTCACGCCGTTTGTCAGTAAACACTCGTCCTCCGAGGTTTCTTCTGGAAGCCGATGCTATCAGAGGAGACGTTTCCCTCCAGACGATCTGTGGCGTTAATGGATTCTCAAATCCTTATCGCTAATCAAAGTCAAGTTCATTAACCAATGGTGCTCCATCAATTAGTGGGAGATTGCTAAACAGATAAACAAGCTAATTAAACTTTAATTATTTGATAGTGGGTTTGAGCAAACAAAGTGAAGATTGTGTTTCGTCTTCTGGGCTGTTTGCTGTGGCGTGTGGAAAATAATATCCACTTACACAGATTTATGTGCCTTTCAAATAAAACAGATTTAATCAGTCTGATGTTTACATCTAATGGAATTTCCCCAAAGTTATTCGCTTTGTGCGGAAATAAAGAGTGTTGATTTGTCGAATGAGCGTGAGCAAAATGAATCAGCATGGAAATGATCTCAGAATGTGCTTTTGTATGAATTCATTACAGAAATAATGAATATGTCTTCAGCAATCGCACGACGAGCTCGTTTAAAACATTCACAAATATGAAAAGCTGGCAAAACACCAAACGCCAAAGGCGAGCGAGATAAACGCACACAAACAACATGAGGGCGAGGAAATGTTGTGTATTTACATGTACAACAGGAAAATGATGAGAGAGAAAGACACCTGTAGAGTTTAAGAGCAGCAGATGGTCTAAGGGTCAAAGGTCATGGTACAGTGCAAAAATCTACGGCTGTGAAAGTTTGTGTTTACATAATATATGTATGTAGTGTGTAGCCTATAATTATTGTGTATATATAAATACACACATATGCATGTATATATTTAAGAAAAATGTGTTATTAATATATCAAATATTTATGTATAATATTAATTTCGTATAAATGTATATACATGCAAATATTTCTTAAATATATACATGCATGTGTGTGTGTGTGTTTTTATATACAAAGTAATTATACACACTACACTGTTAGACCTTACCAGGTTTTTTACAGTAAAATACTGGCAACACTGTTTCCAGTAATTTACTGTAAAAATGCACTAAAACTAATAAGTTGTATTTTTTAGTTAACTTGAGTTTTAGTGCATTTTTACAGTAAATTACTGGCAACAGTGTTGCCAGTATTTTACTGTAAAAAACCTGGTAAGGTCTAACAGTGTACACACACATATATTACGTAATGTAAACACAAACTTTTATTTTGGATGCGGTTATTCGCGATTCGCGTTTCCCTAAAGAAACACGTTTCCGGTGGGAATGGACTGAAGGTGTTAATGAAGGCGTCTGAAGCTCATCAGCCCCTCAAACGAGCTCATCGTCTGCTAATCGTATCTCCAATGAGCCGCGGAAAACATAAATTGCTAATTCTTTCCCTCATTATCATTTTCAGGGAGTTGGACGGTCCCACACACGGCTCTTCCTTTCGTCGCGTGAACCTGAGAAGGATAGACCTGCGAAACAGGAGCGTTTAATTAATTTACCGGCCTGAAATGAGTCTCATGCATAATTGATGCAGGTTTGTTCAAATGAACAAAGTGAAGTCATGGGTATCACTGTCATAAACAGTGACAGTTACAGTGCTGTGCCAGTTCATACTTAAAAAGTACGGTTCCTTCGTTAATGAATAACTACACAAGAACTAATGAGTAACACAATATTAACAATCTAGTAACTATCATTAACTAACAAGAAACTCTGATTAACAAACTAGTAAGTAATAGCGCACAGACGAAAGTGGTAGTTCACTATTAAGTAATCAATAACTATTTTTTTAATATGTCCCAGAGAACTACTGAAAACGTTTATTAACAATCTAGTAACTACTATTAACTAAAAGAAGCTTATATTAACGAATTAGTAAGTAATAGCTCACAGATGAAAGTGTTACTAGATACTTCTGTGGGAGTTACTGATTATTTGGATTCGTATTATAAAGTGAAGATCATTGGAACTAACTAGTAATTACTCAAGTGTTACTAAAGACATTTTCTACAAGTATACTAAAGTTCACCAAAAATCTCCAACGTTTGCACAAATCATGACTAGATCATGTAGTAACACTTGAGTAATTACTACTCCACATTTTTTTCAGTGTTTCGTGGCTCTGGCAGCGCACAAGACGACCCTTCCATGGCGCCTCCATATTATCCAATGTAATGGTCTATACTAGCTTTTGTTACTGAATGTGATTTTATTTTTTTTAATGTGACTGGCTGTGTGTGTGTGTGTGTGTTTGGGGTTTGATCAGTCCATGATAAGACTAACATGCATCGATTCATACTCATCGACACACACACACCCTGAGGGATGGATCGATCAGAGAGAGACGAACACAACCGTCACAGCAAACACACACACACACACAACACACATGAGAAACTACAACTCCTCCATTTCCTTTCATCCGCTTCACCGTTCCTCAGTCTTTACAGTCTTTCATCTAACGCTGACAAGAATATCGGACGAGAAAAAACTCAATTGACCTGAATAATTTAAACACTCTTTTTAAAGCTGCTTTACGGCTGAAATTGTGTTTCATAATGCATGAATTTTGCAATATTATTGCTGTCATTTTTCCGTTTATTACCGTGAAGCTGCTTTTAAACAATCTTAAAGATCTTAAAAAATAAAGTGCACAAAGGGGAAGAACAATTTAATAATTTGAAGAAGCTTTTTTCAGTATAAAAGTCTCAATGGATGTTTCGTGTCAATGCCAATCAAAACCCTTTATTTTTAATAAATGTGACTTGACTCAAATGACTCGCACCATAACGACTTTCCTTTCTAGCTGATGTCACTATATGTACAATAATGCTCTGTTCTCATTGTTTAACAATCATTTAATGCTAAAGGTTACACTCTAAAAAGGCTGGGTTGTTTTAATTTTAACCCAACTTTGGGTCAAATATGGACAAACCCAAACGTTGGGTTATAAATGTAACCCAATGGCTGAGTTTGTCCATTTTTGACCAAAAGTTGGGTTAAAACAACCCAGCATTTTTAGAGTGTACAGTAATAGGTTACACTTTATTTTAAGGTGTCATTGTCACAGTGTAATTATGAGTGATATTAATTATGTACTTATATAGGGTTAGGGACTGTTTAAGGGTTATTTGCATGTCACTTACTGTTATTATGGTAGGTACACTCTAAAAAACTGCTGGGTTATTTCAACCCAAATTTGGGTTAAATATGGACTAACCCAAATGTTGGGTTAAAAATATAATTAAAAAATTTACAGTTGAAAGTTAAAGTTGAAGATTTTAAATTACGTTATTAACCCAACATTTGGGTTAGTCCATAGTTGACCCAAATTTGGGTTGAAACAACCCTGCATTGTTTGGAGTGTATTATTATTTGTGGTCAAATCAGTGTCACTTTGAGCAAATGATTTGCATTCTCATTTTAAAACGAGCATTTGTAAATATTTCAAATAAAAGTTGCGCTCATGCGGTCCCAATAAGCAAACAACGTGATGTCATAAATGATATACACTCTAAAAATGCTGGGTTGTTTTAACCCAACTTTGGGTCAAATATGGACAAACCCAAACATTGGGTTAAAAATGTAAAAATAAAAATTTAACCCAATGGCTGGGTTAGTCCATATTTGACCCAAAGTTGGGTTAAAACAACCCAGCATTCTTAGAGTGTACATGTAACGTATTGTATGTAACAAGGACACTGTAATGTTGGAAAGTTTAGGCCACTCTCACATGACAATGTTCTTGTTTGTGAAGTAGACCACGTCCCAAGATGCTTTAGTGCAAGAAGAAGAAGAAATCTCATCCAATAACAGAGAAACTGCATTTAAGAGCTCAGCGGCTGCTAGAAACAGCCAATTAACTCCTGCCGTACCTCCTCGTTTAACACGGTAAATCCAGACGAGAACAGGATTGCTTTTCTTGATTGCACATGAAGGCTTCAGCAAACCGACAGAACGTCTTCATCAAACACAGAGATGAACATGCGAAAGAGCAGAGCACACACACAGTTATTCACTTTTATTTATTCACAGAAAATAAGACATTTTGGAGAAAATCTGATTATTTTTTGGAGAATATTAAATGGAATAAATATTTAATATTAGTAGCTTATAATTATTTATTTGATGAAATCTGATAAATTGCAGAATGTTTGACATAAATAAAATGTGAATATATGAATGGAAGAGTTGGTTGTGACAATAAAATTCTCTATTTATTTATAAATGTTTTTAATTGCCTCAGCTATACCGTGCAATTCACATTTTTTTTATTTATAATTTTTTCCTTTAAAGTCTGTTCCTCACACAAAACTATCATATCGACTTGTAATAGCACATGAGCCATGACCTTCTTCAGTTATGGTATTTTAACTGTTTGACGACCTTAGAAAAGAGCAGCATGAAGATCCTCGGCATCCACACATGCAGGTTTGAAATGACATGCAGGAGAAATTGAAATAAATATTTAATATCCAGGTGAATTATTTCTTGCCAAAGTACCTCCAGTTCTCACGTTTCCTCTCCTGTCGCTCTCAAATCTTGAGGATCCATCAGTAGTTTCCAGCGTTCTGCAATATCAATAAATATCAATGAGTTCCTGCCGTCAGTAAACGGTGTGACATTTCCCAAGGATATTCGCTTCTTATAAGACAATGCCGGTCTGAGTTTCAGTCGATACTCGCGTCCAAGGACAGACCAACCAACATGTTTCCTCCTATAGAGATGAAGGATGTTCTGAACAGCACATATATATATATATATATATATATATATATAAATAATAAAACTGACTCACCGTTCATACACAGAGAACATGAACGTGGGCCTGATACAGCAGACCCTATACTTTCTGTGGCTCTTTATACTTTCAGTTCTTAAAGATGACCTTTCTGCCACAGAACGGGCGATTAGTAATGACAATATTTCATATCTGACACATCAGTGAGAAACATTTTAGTGTTATGAAACTTTGAAGAGTCTAATAATATAAAGTTGACAGTTCTGGATGAGACACATTCACTGTCAAACAGAAACACCATCAGCTGAGTAGACCAATCACAACAGACTGAGTCATCTGACCAATCAGAGCACAGTAGACCAATCACAACAGACTGAGTCATCTGACCAATCAGAGCACAGTAGACCAATCACAACAGACTGAGTCATCTGACCAATCAGAGCAGAGTAGACCAATCACAACAGACTGAGTCATCTGACCAATCAGAGCAGAGTAGACCAATCACAACAGACTGAGCCATCTGACCAATCAGAGCAGAGTAAACTCTCAGAAAGGAGGGGTTTAGAGAGACTGAATCTGTGAATTAACTCAGACTCTTTGAGAAATGTGAAGTGCATGATAAAATTAAAGTGTTTTGAAAATGTAAAAAATTGTTTTTGAAAAAACAAACAAACAGCCAAATACATTATTTTTTTCATTTCTATTTCGTCTCTCTATATATCCAGGTTACCAGGATGAAGCAGAAGGAGTTTCTTCGTCCATTAAGAATGAGATGTTCCCTCCATCGCTCTTCAGATTTATGACTGGCTGTAAAAAAATCCCTTTGAGGAAAAAGCTGAATTTATGTGGCATTCTCTGAACTTCTGATTCTGCTAATGCTCTTGACATGACCGTAATTTCAGCTCGAATAGATCTAACGCTGGGGAGTGTGTGTCGTCAGGGCTGAGGACATGTAGAGGGGAATCCAGGTTCACTGGGACACTTCTCATCTCAATGGCAAAACAGTGTCCCATCACCCTAAAGTCAGCCCTACACCCCATCAGTCCTGTGTAACGAATTAACTCGTTAATTCAGAAAAAAAGCCAAAACTTTTTTCCACGAAAAATTTTGTAATTCTGCGATAATTAACTAGTTAATTTAGAAAAACAGCAAAAACTTTTTTCAATGAAAAATTCTCGTAATTCTGCGATAATTAACTCATTAATTCAGAAAAACAGCAAAGAATTTTTTCCATAAAGAATTTGCGTAATTATTTGATCATTAACTCGTTAATTCAGAAAAACAGAGCAAAAACTTTTTTCCACAAAAAAATTCTCATAATTCTGAGATAATTAACTCGTTAATTTAGAAAAACAGCAAAAACTTTTTTCCATGAAAAATTATCTCGTAATTCTGCGATAATTAAATTGTTAATTCAGAAAAACAGCAACAACTTTTTCCATGAAAAATTATCTCATAATTCCGAGATAATTAACTCGTTAATTAAGAAAAACAGCAACAACTTTTTCCATGAAAAAGTATCTCGTAATTCTGCGATAATTAACTCGTTAATTCAGAAAAACGGCAACAACTTTTTTCCATGAAAAATTATCTCATAATTCTGAGATAATTAACTTGTTAATTCATAAAAACAGAGCAAAAACTTTTTTCCATGAAAAATGATAATTTCCGTTCAATTTTCATTCTCATTAATTCAGAAAAACTGAGTAGATTTTGTTTCCTCAAGTGAATACGAATAAGTGAATAAGTATATTATATATATAATATATATTATCTCATTATCTGTGGAGTCTATATACACATAATAGTATAATAGTATATTGTTTATAACATAATAGTGTATTAATGTATTATAATATAGTACAATAAATAGGCTTCACAACTAATAAGAGAATATTGGAGCGTCACAAACTCATTTATGTGGATTTATTTATGAGCTTATTATTTATGGATATTATATAAGAGATGCACCCTCAACACATTCATGCCCTGCAGAAAGTTCCTGTTTGGTGTGCGATTGATGTGAGCCGCAGATCACATGACTGTCCCTGCTGTGTGAACTTACACACACAGATCCTGCTCTATGCATTATGTATGTGTACAGTCGCAACACATGCACTTTGCGGAAAACATGACTTGAACTGTTTGGCGGTGAGTTGTGAAGGACTTGATTTCCCAGGAGAGCCGTTTGGTCTCTGCGTGTGCGTTTGCTGGGAGAGGGGACGGCTCCATCCCGCCGTTAAACGGCATATTGGTATTTTCTCTTGAAAGCTATTAAAATAGACACCGTTTCACATGCATAATTACAGTGCGGTGATTGACTGCCACGCATTTAAAGCAGCTCTTTGCTCGTAAAAATCATTTTAGCTGCTGTTTCACAGCTAATATTTGGCCTTCGACTTATTTAGTAAAAGCGTAAATCCAGCCTGATTAGAGGCTAAGTGAGCGCTGATGGGTTCAACAATTTCAGATGTCCCTTTCTGAAAATCGCAAACTTCAATCTATGTAACCTCATTTTTGCCACATTAGGAGGGATCATACTTTGGTAAATCATAATTATGATATTAAACACTTTATGAGGTAAAATGACAACATTAAGACATGCTAAGTTCAATGACAAACCTCTGAATAGTTTCAGTAATCGAATATGGCAATGTTAATGAATTGGGTGTTGCTAGTCTCAGCCTCAGACGTCACGCCCACGGAACGTTGGCTAAACGTCTGATGCATATGGTACACTTAACTGGAAACACTTCAGGAATGTCGAAGTCGTCATCTGATTGGTTGAATTTTATCGGATTTCCGGGGGGCGTCAGTGTCGCGTTTATTTTCGGTCCGCCGGGAAACAAAGCGCAGATGTGATTGCGGAAGAAAAACTGTTGTGTTTATATGAGTGGCCTATGTGAGTGACAATGAGCATTTCTCAAGATCAGCTAAACGTAGTTGTATGTCCCCTCCAATCTATTATGGAAGATCAAGTGAAGTACTTAATTGCGAAGGGTATATCAGCTGCGTTTGTGGACAAACATGAGACAGACGCTGACATCGCAGCTGGCCGATTCAGTATTAATATATAGGTCGCGCACACTGGATTATAAGGCACATAAGATACTGCAGAGTCAAACGTTTGACTGGGTTTGCGTTATGCATCCACTAGATGTGCTAAAGGCTAAAGGGAATGTAGCGAGTGCGCGGCGCCAGAGGTGAGGCGTTTATTTAGTAGGCGTGAGCGCACTGGGGCGGGGACGTAACTTACATTCGTGTGACAAAGCGGACATAAGATGGACATGAGCGAGTTCGTGGGTGAATTTAATAACACGGAGCGTTGTTAGCGCCTCCGGTGACTGCTGACTGACTTGTTGCACACCGGTCTGTTGTTGTGGGGACATTTCCACGCCCCGAAACATGACGCTGAACGAAACGAACTGTAATTGGTTGTTTGACATGTCGGTCTAACGGCCTTATGGGCGGGCCTTGACCAAAGAAAGCTGCTATGAATTCCAGACCTTCAGCCGTCAGTCTGAAGGTCTGGCTACGCGAGACTAGGGTGTTGCAGACTTGCTGCTACTAATAGATACACAGACACACACCGCTGCGAGTGTGTAAGATATGCAGATCTAGGCAGGCGGAGCTCGGGGAGGTGGAGGGGTTCACACTGCAAACACTGCAAACACTCAACCAGACTGTTTAAAAGTTGAGCAAGCAATCTGTTAACATGCGCTAGCATTGTGTATTATTAGCATGTTGCTAGCATGCTCAAAATGTTGATAGCATATTTTCAACAAGATGCTAACACAATTAACATGTTGATAGCATGCTTAGCAAGATGCTAACACAATTAGCATGTTGTTAGCATTGAGCCGAACATGATTATCACGTTGCTAGCATGATGCTAACAAGATTACCATGTTGTTAGCATGGTTTAACAAGATCCTAACATGATTAACACGTTGCTATCATGTTTTCAGTTAGATGCTAACACAATTAGCATTTTTTCTACCATTTGATTAGATTAACACGATTAGCATTTAACATGTTTTAATCCTAAACAAATTGCTGTTAAGATTTAGCTATTCACTGTTGCCTTTGGCAAGCACCACTAATTAATAAATAATAATAATTTTTATTATTATTAATTAATAAATAGACGAAAATTTGAGTTTTTGAGTGTTAAAACAGTTACTAAATTGCTAATTTTAGCTATTAACATTACTGAACAACAACCTGTGCAGATTCAGACTAAAAAATCTATAGTTTTATAGGCAAGACATTTATAGAAGATGTATTTTTTGTTACTTTAACGTGCATTGATAACATGCATTAAGAAAGAAAATCGAGTCACTTCTTCATTTCTATAACTTGTGTATAAAAAGCAGCCGGCAGCAGACGGTTCATATTCAGTGGTGTGTTTCACAAGCAGATTTGCATTTGTAACCTGCAGAAGTGGGCCATTCCCCTGTAGAGCTCCAGGAACGCACATCTCTCATTGTACACATCTTAAACATGTTACATAAGCCACGCATCTGTGTTACATAAGCATTCTGAATAATAACACAGCGGGTGAGGAGGGACAGAACATGCAAATAGTGTCTGCAAAGGTAGAAACACACATCAGCACACACACACTCAACATAATAACTATCGTCAGTAATATTTCAAGATGAACACCAACTGCATTGAATCCACACGTATGTGAGCCGGATCTGGGCCAACACTGTATCTATCCGGGCAGCCGTCTATTATTTACCCTCATGAACCCTGAAAGCTTTCCTTGTTTCATAACTCATAACTGGAATAGCACTTCGATGTTTCTGCAAAAGCTTCAGCAGCTTCTGACTATCACACACATGATGTACCGAGTACCGACACTCTTGTGTTAGAAGTTGTGCAAACTTTCAAAGCGTTTGAGCAAACGAGTGCTGAATATCTGCACGTCGAAAAAATATTACGTAAAAAAAAATACGGTAAAAACGGCAGCTGTGATTTACAGCAATTTACCGTAAAAGACGGTAGCAACATTTTAGGTTTTAACTCAAATTTACAGTAATAAAATATATTTATTTCTAATATAATGTTAATTTACTGATCTATCGCAATACTGAAATGTGTTTTGTAATATTGTAATACACTGACAACCACCAATCACAGAGGAGATGCGAGTCACATGATGAATCAAAACTCATCACAAACAGCTTTTCACACGCTGAGAGATATAAAACTAATATCTAGAAGCTGCGCAGTGTCATTCACACACACACACACACACACTAAACATCACGGTAAAACATGAAATTTAAAAAATGCGATAAACATTCATTTATAAACATTAAATGTAGCATAAATCCCTACACTCTAAAAAATGAGGGGTTGTTTCAACCCAAATCTGGGTCAAATATGGACAAACCCAAATGCTGATTTAAAAATGTAATTAAAAAATGTACAGTTGAAAGTGAAAGTTGAAGTTCGATTGGGCCAAAGTTGAAGTTGAGTCCATATTTGACCCAAAATTGGTATTTTTAGTGTGTACATACGTACATACACTCTACACAATGCTGGGTTGTTTTAACCCAAAATTGGGTAAAATATGGACAAACCCAAATGTTGGGTTAAGAATGTTATTTAAAATTTAAACCCAACTTCAACTTTCACTTTCAACTGTAGCCTACATTTTTTAATTTATTTTTACCTGAACATTTGGGTTTGTCCATATTTGACCCAATTTTGGGTTAAAACAACCCAGCATTGTTTTAGAGTGTATGTACGTAGGCTATGTACACACTAAAAATGCCAATTTTGGGTTAAAATATGGACAAACCCAGCCATTGGGTTACATTTTTAATTACATTTTTAACCCAACATTTGGGTTTGTCCATATTTGACCCAAAAATTGAGTTAAAACAACCCAGCATTTTGTGTACATAACTGTACTGTAGTGTACACTCTAAAAAATGCTGGGTTGTTTCTACCCAAATTTGGGTCAAATATGGACAAACCCAAATGTTGGGTTATAAATTGTATTAAAAAAAAATACAGTGGAATAAGAAAGTTGAAGTTGTGTTAAAATTTTAAATTACATTTTTAACCCAACATTTGGGTTTGTCCATATTTGACCCAAATTTAGGTTGAAACAACC